>NC_054702.1:82161623-82186623 GCF_016097555.1 Gigantopelta aegis | reverse complement strand
TTATGCACCATCCCACCGACTGGAGAGCACATACCACGGCCTTTGATATACCAGTCGCGGTGCACTGGCTGGAACGAGAAATAGCCCAATGGGCCCACCGACAGCGATTGATCCCAAACCGACCGCGCATCAAGAGAGCGCTTTACCACTAGGCTACGTCCCGTCCCCTCACCAGGCCATCTGCAGTCAGGGAAGTCGCCGGTCCTCATAGGTTCTCTGTGAGGGCTACAGGATACGTGCTAATTTGAAAACCAGTTCTAGTTTACCGCCCACTATACTGCAATTCTGTCAACAACCGTGTAAATTAACAATACTTAGTTCAGTTCATTCATAACGTGATGGACACACTTTCCAGTACGTAATCAAAAGACATCGACAGCGTTTCTTTGTGCACGGAAAGTAGCTAATACTGATTAATATTCAGAGTTTGTGCTACAGAGATATTATTCACCGGATGTGCTTCGACATCATTAACGCCATATGTTAGGAATGAATGTGATATTATGCGATCCTGTATATTAAATAACATCATTTAAGGTATAGTGATGTATGCGATTTACAAATAACATGTTTAGCACCTATTTGAACTCAATATTGGCTTTACATCATATGAGACAAATGAATTGTTATTTGGTAACACTATACGAACATATTTCAAACTTATGTTAAGATTCAGGTTCAGGCACGCCCACCATGGACTCGGGTTCTGACTCCGCCAGCCCACGATTCCATGGCGGGACATACATATATGATGAAGCAGGTGGTCAAACATGTGATGTGGGAGGGGGCGTGGTGGGGGGGGGGGGGGGGGGGGTGTTCAGATGAAAAAAAGGAGAGATTTTACAGGATAGAAATAATATGAACGATAAAATCGTAACACATGGTCAGGGCCGTATCTCCGCAGAGTCGAATGGGCATTTGGCAAAATAGTTGATGTTTTATTGAATCTCTGTCTAGTGCCTCGTCTACAGGAGGACAGCCACTTCCGACCACAGCCAAACTATTTTTCTAAGTGAAAACTCGCACCGGACAGATAATACTAAGTAATACTTATATCACTTCATGAAAGTCAAACAATAATCGTCTTTCCGAATGGACGTCAAGTGAAGGACAGATGCGCATTTTAATATATCAAACAAAAGTTGGAATACTCTCACCTTGTTACTGGAGAAAGTCGAATATTATATACATCTTACAGCACTTTCTAGTAGTCTTCACACGACAACAACTTTGTGAATTGTAATATTCAATTTAGAGCACTGACACTGGCTGTCATATTGGATACAGAGTTTGGCTATCTATTTATACCCATTAGGATCCTAACAAAGTGCTAAGTCTAAAAGTGTAAGAGTTATCTAATTTGTGAATTGTAATATTCAATTTAGAGCACTGACACTGGCTGTCATATTGGATACTGAGTTTGGCTATCTATTTATACTCATTAGGATCCTAACAAAGTGCTAAGTCTAAACGTGTAAGAGTTATCTATATTAAAAACTATTTTGAAAAAATAAAATAAAATAAAATAAATAAATAAATAAATAATTTTAAAAAATAAGATAATAATAATAATAATAATAATAATAATAATAATAATAAATAAATAATAATAATAATAACAAATAAAAATAAAAAATAAAATAAAATAAAATAAAATAAAATAAATAATAATAAAATAAAATAAAATAAAATAAAATAAAATAAAATAAATAAATAAATATGTGCTTGAATATCAGAAAAAATGCATATTACTTTCTCCCATGTAGTTTTCTGTGAATTTTCAATCAGGTTGTTGATATATGCAAACTATAGAGATGTTTGGCATTGTGTTACTACAATTATTGTGATATAAAAATAGTTCGAACATTATACTTAGAATGCGTCCTAACAGCTTGAACATCTTTTTGGAAATTTAATTTTATGAACAAAAGGTTCAGCATACAATACATGTAAAGAACACGATTCCTTCGTCCGCTTTTAATTATATGCATTTATATACAAGTAGGCCAACACGTATGACGATATGCCGAGAACCTGTTTGCAAGGTCACACAGTTCGTATTAATCACTCGGGATGAAATGAACAGATTAAACATTACTGACACAATAAAATTCATTTTTATTAACTTTACAGATATATTTTCTAGAAGTAAACCGGTTCTGCAAACAAGCTATTTATTTGTCTAATGACATGAAGATGGACGTGTCATTTTTGTAATCTTGCTGCACGTTAGGAACCGTATTGTCATGAACAAAAATAAACCATATTGATGTGCTTACCTTTGTTTTACACCTAATAGCCGAGCTTTATTTTTGTGCTGGGGTGTCATTAAACCTTCATTAATTTATTCATTTAGTCATGAAAAAAAGATGTTCTGTCCCTGCATGCCCGAAACCTTAGTGGTATGTTGAAAAAGCTCTCTCAGTCACTCACTCACTCACTCACTCACTATCTCTCTCTCTCTCTCTCTCTCTCTCTCTCTCTCTCTCTCTCTCTCTCTCTCTCTCTCTCTCTCTCTCTCTCTCTCTCTCTCTCTCTCTCTCTCTCTCTCTGCGATATCAGGTTTTTATAAGTTGATTTATTCGCAGCTGTGTACATTATTGTCCTAATTGATTATAGATTTATGATAAGATACATGTGAATGTTTATCGTTCTGACATGGTTCTCAGTGCGATGACAGACTTTGTGACCATATTTCATTTGCAATTTTTGGAGTTTGTCGCAAATGCTTGAATCTGTTTCACAATTAAAGGCATGCATTACTAAATAATACAAAATGAGGGGCGGTATGCAATTATTTTATTGGGGGGATTCATGTCATGTATCGGTAGTTCCCTACGACTGATATATTAAAGGTCGTGGTATGTGATATCCTGTCTATGGGAAACATGCATGTAAAAGATCCCTTGCTGGTATTGTAGAATAGAAAAAACAATGTTGCAGGTGTCCTTTGAAGACGCCATAAGAGCACATGGTTTACCTAAGCATTTGTTTCTTTTTGATGATCAATTGAAACATGTCAAAGGAAATTATTTCTTTAAAATCTATATACGTGTCTATAAATTTTAAAGAAATAATTTCCTTTGACAGTTCCTTTTTCAGTTCATCATCAAAAATAAAGTTAAACAATGTGCTCTAATGGTGTCGTTAAACAAAACAAACATTACTAAAGAATGGTAGATACCAGTCTATGGTCGGTTTCAGTTCGACGTTATGTATCGCCGTGTCAATGTCGAACGACTGTCAGTCTATACGTGAAATATGCGACACTTTATACACCGCTGACATATTAACCTATAAAGCGATGGCGGTAAATAATCGCAAATGTTGATTATCTCTATACATTAATCTCAAGACGTCTCGTTTGACAACCTATCCCAAGTGTATTCGGTGTACATCCATCAAGCGGCCAAGAACCACTGGGTTTAAAATGCTGGAGGCGAGTTTTGGGGCATAGCGGTCGTAGAGATATAGGATTTTTGTTATAGAGATACGGACCGTTCGTTTAAAGTAATGTGATCGTTGATAGATCTTTGATTGAGACACAATACGTTCATTGAAACATCAGCTCTTTGATGGAGATCAGATATTTTATGATGACGTTAAAGATGTGGCAAAAAGATGTGATATTTGATTTTTTTTTAAAACCCAAATGCTGTACTTGATAGTGACATCGGGTATTTGACAGAGATATAGGATATTTGATAGGGGCATCAGGTATTCATTGAACAAATATGACAATTGATAGAGGTATTTGATAGAAAAATGTACTTCATGGACTTAATGGATCTTTAATGTTTAGTATGGCATGAATGAATGAATGAATGAATGAATGAATGAATGAATGAATGAATGAATAAAATATAATAAAATAGAATATATGTTTAATGACATCCAACACGAACTTTATTAATATGTAACCAGGATGAGAAAATGACCAGTGTAGATATCAAACTGCATAACATCGGCTATTGGGAGTTAAACTACGGTAAACGCAAAACGTAAGTGATGAACCACATCAATATAAAAACTCAAGTTAAACTAAAACACAGTGTTCAATGAAAACAAAAAGTAAAGTTTATTTTATTTAACGACGCCACTAGAGATCATTGATTTTTTTTATCTTATCATCGGCTATTGGACGTCAAACATATGGTCATTCTGACACTGTTTTTTTTAGAGGAAACCCGCTGTCACCACATATGCTACTCTTTTTACGACAGGCAGCAAGGGATCTTTTATTTGCGCTTCCCACAGGCAGGATAGCACAAACCATGGCCTTTGTTGAACCAGTTATGGATCACTGGTCGGTGCAAGTGGTTTACACCTACCCATTGAGCCCTGCGGAGCACTCACTCAGGGTTTAGAGTCGGTATCTGGATTAAAAATCCCATGCCTCGACTGGGATCCGAACCTAGTACCTTCCAGCCTGTAGACCGATGTCCTAACCACAACGTCACCGAGGCCGGTCCAGTGTTCAATTAATGAATGAATGAATAAATGTTTAACAACACCCCAGCACGACAAATACATCGGCTACTAGGTGTCAAACTAAGGTAACTACATAAGTGAATTCATAATCAACATCAATATAAAAATCCAACAGTTAACGTTTAGTGTGAAGAGCAAATGATTCAGTGTGATGTAGGCCTTAACGATGGCAATCGTCCCCTAGTGTTTGCTTTCTGGACACGCTAGAGGTGTTTGATAAAGACATGTCATACCGTATTTGACTGAGACATCCCATATTTGATAAAGCCACGGGATCTTTGATATAATACAAATATCTTTATATGTACAGTATTTTAAAAGTGGTGTAGCCATTATATTACGGTAGTCTGGTGTAGTAGTAAAACAGAAAGAAAGAAAGAAATGTTTTATTTAGCCACTCACTCAACACATTTTATTTACGGTTATATGACGTCAGGCATATGGTTACGGATTTCACAGATACTGAGAGAGGAAACCCACTGTCGCCACTTCGCGGGATACTCTTTTCGATTAGCAGCAAGGGATCGTGTATATGCACCATCCCACAGACAGGATAGTACATACCACAGCCTTTGTTACACCAGTTGTGGAGCACTGGCTGGAAAGAGAAATAGCCCAATGGGCCCACCGACGGGGATCGATCCCAGACCGACCGCGCATCGAACGAGCGCTTTACCACTTGGCTATTTGTACGTGGGAAAACAAAATTATGTCACCTACATCTTAATTTTTTTAAATCGAAAAGAAAGTAAGGTCGGGTCTGCGAAAAACATTTGTTTTAGCCTTTAATTTTATACATCAGTAAGAATCTTAAAAAATATTATGTTTTATGGCGTATTCTGAATGAAGATCATTTTCTGGTGATTAGATTGAGAGTAAACTAAAACCTAACCACAAAGAGACATCGTGAGAACCCTCACTCACCTGACAGGAATTTCTAAAACAATATCTACATTTCTTACATTAAGAAGTTCAACACCATGAAAAAAATAGCTGAGATGTTTTATACGAAATCTTCTTAAACGTTATATATTGACCTTTATTTCGGCGTCTGAAGCAGCGAAGGTCAGGGAGTGACACTGGCAAATTCTGAAGATTATCTAAAGTCACCCGCTCCCGTACCAGTTAAAATGCAAATTAATATAACTTATAAGTTTACACCTCCATCACCATGTCGATGTCTATTTTTTTTTTTTTTAAATAGCTCCACTCCTCCTACTATATTATCCATTCATTATTCAGAAATTTACTTCAGTAGTTTCGTCCTTGTTCCGGTTTACTTGAGTAAGCGACAAGTGTATTCATGAAGACAGAAAGTTTTCTTCAACAGGATCCGTGTGCGCTGACATAACACATAACTATTTGTGGCAAAGGAGACAGCAACACGAGCAATTACTCTACTAAGACAGACGAACACCAATCAAGCCGGCTGTACTATTCTTATCTCAAGGCCTCAAACGAAACACAATACTAAATAAAGTGAATAATACTGTCCTTCCGAGTGATGTGCTTATACATTTGAAAGTGTACATCTCAACATGTACATATATGTATCCTAAATATGGATCACTGGGATGATAGTGGTCACATCAATCGGTTTAAACCTGGTAGATATGTAATTGGTATCCCTAAACCGGATCTTAACCACAGTAAATGTATCGTTAGGCTAAATACGGATAAAAAAATTCTAAACTTGTACTTTACAACTGGTTTGTTCAGGTTCGTGGCACGTGATATTCTGCAAACAAATAGATAGAAGACTCCTCACTGTTATATTTTCTGGTTTAGAATATCAGTGTCTGTATATTCAATGTGTTTCTGGTCGTCTTAACACTTGTAAGAAACCCAAACTGGATTTTGTTCTCAAATACTTTCGTACGTACGAAAAAAATATATTTTAGGAAATAAAATAAAATGTAACCTAGTACAAATATTCGAACGACCAGAAACACGTTTAATATACACCCACTAAAATTTTATGCAGAAAAATATATTTGATATGTAATTACAATCGTTAAAAAGTCTCTTTTAGTCGATAACATTTTTAAAATTGCAGCAAACTCGGGAATGTCCCTTTAATGGTAAGAAGATGTTAGCGGAAATGAGTTACTTACTTCACCTTCAACCATTATTCTTTCTGCTGGCAAACCGTACAGACAGCTGAGCTGCGTGCTTGAAAGTTTATTGGACATAACAAGGAATACAGCTTGTTGTGAACATCATTATTTAGCAAATTATTAAAATCTGTCAAGAGTTTGATTCTTAACCTTTGTCTAAGATTTATTTCATTTCATTTCACTCTATTTACGTGCCTTTATCAATTTGTGACAAAAGTGTGACAATGTGTCTATGATTAGAAAAAACACGTTGCTACCACAAATGCTACAACTACTACTACCTAATAGCAACAACAGTTCTTATTGCGCCCTTCCTGCACCATATATTTTGATACTATATCATTCGTGAAGCACTGGTTTAAAAGCGTTTGGATTATGTAGGTCAGTAAAGTTCTTTATTTGGCAATGAATTGAAAATGTGGTCACAGTCTGAAGTAACAAATTTCGAATACGTTGTATCAACATATATCAATGTGTTTGGCATACAAAGCGCCACCATCTAACACTGATAAACCCAATACATCTGTAGCTGGTTATAACTGACACTTAATAATGTGTCTCTTTTGCATAATACCGGCCTCGGTGGCGTCGTGGCAGGCCATCGGTCTACAGGCTGGTAGGTACTGGGTTCGGATCCCAGTCGAGGCATGGGATTTTTAATCCAGATACCGACTCCAAACCCTGAGTGAGTGCTCCGCAAGGCTCAATGGGTAGGTGTAAACCACTTGCACCGACCAGTGATCCATAACTGGTTCAACAAAGGCCATGGTTTGTGCTATCCTGCCTGTGGGAAGCGCAAATAAAAGATCCCTTGCTGCCTGTCGTAAAAAAGAGTAGTCTATGTGACGACAGCGGGTTTCCTCTAAAAAAACAGTGTCAGAATGACCATATGTTTGACGTCCAATAGCCGATGATAAGATTAAAAATCAATGTGCTCTAGTGGCGTCGTTAAATAAAACAAACTTTACTTTTTTTTACTTTTGCATAAAATACAACTACTTCAAGATGGATATTCGATTACATGCTCCTAATCGACCTTAATCTGGTCGGAATCGAATTGAGGGCCAGTTTCCATGTGCGTGGCTTTTAACGTGGGACGGGCGCTGAGCAGACTCGGTTACAAAACGACACCCCCCCCCCCCCCCCCCCCCCCACACACACACAAACTAACCCCACCACCACCTAAAATAATATTTTTTTTTTTTTAAAAACCCGTCAATATGAAAACACTATTGATAACCATAGAATCGAAACTGTTCATGTGGACTAATTGGGCTATTTCTCAATCCAAACATTATGCTATCCTGTCTGTGGGATGGTGCATATAAACGATTATTTGCTTCTCATAAAACAGAAATGTCACGGGTTTCCTCTCTAAGACTATATGTCAAAATTACCAAATGTTTGACATCCAATAGTCGAGGATTAATAAATCAATGTTAAACAAAACCAACTTGTTATGATTTTTACAACATACCAGTATGTCCACTCCAATTGGGCGGGGCGTCGTTTTAACCAGACCATTAACATACGTATATATGCACATAAACGTGCTTAGACATCTACAGCATGTCAAGTGATGAACGCGAGGTCTACGTAATAATATGGACACTCCTAGTAATTTGCATACATAATACCGGAAAGAAAATTCAAGTCACATATACATAACTGTTGTTTAATCACTTAATGTTTTCTTCTTCTTTTTTCTATCTTGTAGCCATTTTCAGTTTCATTTTGTAATTAAAAATATATGTAACATTTAATAATTAGCATTTTCGAAGGACATTACTTGAGCGAATAAAAATGCTTATTTGTATTACAGGTTACAGGTACTTTATTAACGCGCCTATATTCAAAAGAGGTTCAGACACGCCTATCCCAAACCCAGTCTCTGACATGGCCAGCGGCTGGGTGTCGGAGAGAAAATATTTAAGGGTAAATTGGATATATTTGTATTTTAGTTTTTTTCTTGTTTTTGTTTATGTTTTTTATATGACTTTTTTTTTATTTATAGGGTTTTTTTTGGGTTTTTTTAGGGGGGGGTCATAATTAATACTAAAATACATCATATCATCGAAGACAAAACTACATGTTAAATATATGTGTGTCAGTAGTGGCCGTCAGGTGACTGATTGTTGTATAATGATGACACGGTAACAATTAGTGTCATCGTTCGGTGAAGGTGTCCGCAATTAACCCTTTGAACGTCCACGTACTATTTTTACTACTTTTGTTTGACGGATCTGTCACTAGCACACCTTTAATTGCTGGCCCATGATTTATCGTAGCTTGCACCACACTTCACTGTGCAGCTGCTGTAAGTGTTCACAGCACTACATATTTATCATTACAAACACTCTCGTAGAAACCCTTTAGTCCAACCAACTATAAAGTATACTTTAATGTAACAACCACATGTTTACAAATGCATGCGCTCGGCTCTCATTTCTGTAAAGAGGGTGGCGGGGGATGGGAAGAATGCAGATTAATATTTGCCCCAATTCAAGGAAAATGTCCTAATCTGAATAACAATATTTATTCATATTTGCATTACTACCAAACAGTTATGTAGACTTCTAATCTAACACTGTGAGAAGAATGATGGAATAACACAGTAAACAAGTTTTAGGCCTGCTCAATCGTTTTGTCCGAATGCTAAGATTTTCCAACAAAGGACGGGGGGGGGGGGGGGGGGGGGGGGGGGGGGAGGGGGAGGGGTGACCACGACCTACCGTCTCGTACGCGTATGCGTGCTTGTACAAGCTATCTAATTTGAATACCACATTCAGTATGTTTCATTTGCATATAAGCGTCCACGTCCAGGCGTGACCTTTATACACCGGTGCGATTTGATTTCGTGTGATCTGTTTGGGTGCATTGTTAATATTGATATTCTGGGGTTTGATATTATTGATAAGTGCTAAGTAACATTATAAACACTGGCTCTGGCTCAGTTATGGTGTCAGACAATACAGATGAATGAGTAGATACTAATATTATGACGAAATCATTGAAGCAAATCTGTAGTATAGTTACTCTAATGATAAAAAACCAACAAAAAACCCCAAACAAACTAAAAACAAATTAAACAAATTAAACAAAAAGCAAACAACAAAAAAAACAAAAAACAAGCAAAACAACAACAAAAACCCATCAACGACGACGATAACAATAACTATAGATACACGCACTTAAATTATTTTAAACTTTCATTATTCAACAACGTCGGAGGACATACTAGTCTAATAACATCGATGGAGATGCAATATACAAAGAAGCCTGGCATTCGAGTATTTAGTAGATAAATAGCCAAGACGTTAAACTGTAGTCATGCATGGGTCAAACTGACAATATTTCCCCTTTAATATGGCGTCGTGATGTGCACAGGCAATATTACCCACACGCGTTTTAGACAAATAAAATTATACTATGTTATGTAAAATTGACCCCAGTTATTTATACATCTACTTATATATGACACTTACTTGAAGAACAGAACAACTACACGAAATAGTCTATAGCAGGAATATATTTAATAGGAGATAAGACAGGTCGCAAAATTGCAAAATGGGCACCATCTATCAATGAGAAACTTGAGTCTGTTGATAGCAATGTGACATTGCATTAGTTAAATTAGACCCACTAAACAGCGTGTTGGGATAATGACATCCCGGCATATTGTTTAATCAGCGGCTATTAGTCGTCAACAAATCTCTGAGATTGCTACGATAAATGTGTTGATAAATCGGAAGCCGTCGAGGCAGTTCTCCTTGCTAACGACACTGTGCTCATATCTCTGCAATATTTGCGCGTAAATCGGTTTTCCCGCCGACGGCCGAAATTTTTGTATTCTCGGCACAATATTATTATTATTTTATTGTTATTGATGTTTTCTAGATTGAAATTGCCGTAGGTCTGCAACAAACTAACCCAGATACATGTCGCTTTCGACATCATATCTCCACGACGTCGATTTCGTTTTCCGGCGGTTGGGAGTTGTCTGATATGTCAGACTTTATCCCGACCCCGATTTCATCGTACGACAGACCGCAATAAGGAAATACATAACCTTGGCAAATACTTACTACAGGCGAACAAAATGAGGGATATGCTATTACTACAAACAACTTAATATATCTATATTTGTGTGACCCATATTGATGATTGTTTATATATAGATATAGATGGATTGTTTTAATCGGTATATGTGTATGTATTTATGTAAGTCATTCTCCACCATTGTTCGGCACTATTGTACATAATATTGTATTTCATTGTTATAATGCTGATAAATTGCAAAACTTAACGCAATAAAGAACTTGAACTTGAACTTGACCCTACCCCGACGAAAATCACAGTTATATCACAGTTTTGAAATGTCGGCTTACTAATCCGATTTAATCGACGACTTTTATCGTATGGCGCAATCGCAGAGCTATGCGACCAGTGTAATAGCCCAAAATACTCCCGCCAAAATTATACCCGGGGTATAAACTGGACTAGCCCAGAATATACCTCTCTAGTCTGTATTTCAATGTCCAGAGGGTTGGGGTTTTTTCATCATAATTTATATATTTTGGCCTAGAGAATATCGAAATATCTTCTAAAATGACTAATCTGTTAAAGTTTTATTTTATGAAAGCAATAGTTGCTTTTCTTTTAAAGCGTTTATTATTTATTATTATTATTATTTATTTTGTATACAGGTTAGTAATAAAAGATTAGGATTAGGGTTAGGGTTAGGGGTATAAAACAGGTTAGCGGGGGATATATTTTGGGCTGTTACACCGGCTTAATTTGTATTCTAATTGGTCTAAAGAAGCAACCCATTTCGGTTAGAAGCAAGATGTATTTATATGTACTTATAGACAGGAAAACACATACCGTTGTCATATCAAGGCCGTACGTAGTGACACATGACTGGTGGGGTATTAATAAATAATCAGAGCGCAGTAAGATAATTTTTTCCCAAGTACACAAGAAAAATATATTCAAAACTAAAAGAACACTTTTTGAAGAAGGGAGGGTGAGGGTGAGACAACTGTCCCCTGTCATCTCTAGCTACGGCCATGATTTGATATACCCAGTTGTAGAGCACTGGTTGGAATTAGAAATAACACTATGTGAATCAGTATGAACGTTCTCGTTCCAGCCAGTGCACCACGACTGGTATATCAAAGGCCGTGGTATGTGCTATCCTGTATGTAGGATGGTGAATATAAAATATCCCTTGTTACTAATGGAAAATGTAGCGGGTTTCCTATCTAAGACAATATGTCAAAATTACCAAATGTTTGACATCCAATAGCCGATGACTAACAAATTAATGTGCTCTAGAGGTGTCGTTAAACAAAACAAACGTTTAACAGTATGAAGGATGAGATATGACTTAGTCCTATAGCCTTGTCCATCTTGGTTAATCGTTTTGTTTATTGCGATTAACATTACTTTGACATCAGTATTATTTTGACCTATTTCACGTATAATATGCCAACACTCTTTGTAGCCACGCCTTTTGTTGATAGATTGGTTGTTTATCACTTGCGTCAGGATTCGCTTTTTACACTTTTGTTTCAAGGCAGAGTTTCCTTTACATGTCGAATGCTGTTGAAAATCTTAATATAGACTTAAGACAATACAAAATGCATTAACTTCATTATTATTATTATTATTATTATTATTATTATTATTATTATTATTATCAAACACTCATTTGGACATGCCAAACAATGAAATCATATTTTATTTAAAGTGAAAATAGGTATGGATTTTTCATTTACTCATCAAAGCACATGTCAGTAATTTATTGCTTTGTTTGTCAGATTTAGACTCTTATAGCCTTTATTCACTGAATAAATGAGACAACTATTCTATGACGTACGTTTCATGCTGAATAATAGGCTAAATAAAACCTTTTTTCTTTATAAAAATACCTATTGACGCATGTTTTTTTTAAAACCAACTACTCAAAATCAAATATAAAAATACGAGTACGAACATGTATATAAAATCGTGAATAAATTAAGTCAGTATAAAAATTCTACATATATAATAAAACTCAGTGTAAAAAGCTGTGCAAAAATACAAATATCACAAATATGTAAATTTAAAATTTTGAATAAAATCAAGTATCTCTTTAAAATAATATCCAATTGAGTTTCACGACTGCATTTCTAACAATGATACATTTGAGCAGTGAAATGTTTAATGTGGCTGTCAACAGCATCTATATATTCTGTTATTTCTTGTTGCTTATGCGTTTTGTGATTAATCAACAGGCCAGGTACTTCTCTCGGCTTTGCGTAAATACACATGGATGTCATAAACTTACACTGGACGTTTCATAAATCAACTGTCAGTCGCAATAAAAGTAAGCATAAAGTGGTCTTGTTTTCCTCTTAGTGCCAATCAGGTACTGGCCATGTTGACAGGTAATGTGCTCTCAACTACGTATTAAGAAATACAAAACACACTTTCAAGTACGCAGGATTCTAAACTAAACACAATTACATTAGTAAACGACATTTTAAAAAAAACTCATTATAAAACATGAAAGTTAACAATTCTTTAATTAAGCACTTCAAGGTAGAGTAGGCTCTTTTATTAACCATAGTTTGACACCCAGTAGCCGATGTTTCATTTCATTTCAACTTATTTTCGTGCTTATATCCAATTAAGGTTCAAGCACGCTGTCCTGGCACACACCTCAGCTATCTGGGCTGTCTGTCCAGGACAGTGGGTTAGTTGTTAGTGGTTAGTGAGAGAGAAGAGGGTGTAGTGGTCTTACATCTACCCACTGAGTCGTTGAAACTCGCACTGGGTGGGAGCCGGTATCGGGCTGCGAACCCTGTACCTACCATCCTTATGTCCGATGGCTTAACCACGACACCACCGAAGCCGATTTGTTTTTCGTACTGGGGTGTCGTTTTCTATTCTATTCTTGTTTTGTTTTTTTCATATTAAAGTTTTCTTTGGAATGCATGCAATTTCAGTGACGAATCTAAGGGGCCCAGAAGCCCAGGCCACCCCCCCCCCCCCCAACCCCCGCAACCTTTTACGTTGAAGAATCCGAGGAATCCCTTCGGAAACGTTTGTGGCATTTGACTACATGTCATTGGGGTGGGGTGGGGTGGGGGGTGGGGGCTTTAAATGGATTTTCTGGATCCGCTACTGAATGTAATTACACTACAGTTGCTATATCAACACTGTTCTCTGTTATATATAAATTCATAAATGTTAAAAACAGGCTTTGTAAGTCTAAGGTGAGAAAGAAAATGTATATTGTGTTTATGCGTATTGGGGAAAAATGGTTTTACCCTCAAATGTTCATTTCATGACAATTCTAACAATTAATTATTGTAATTCCATGTGTCAACTTTCGGTGTACATGTGTAGATATATATTTTTAAATAATTATAAGAAAAAAAAAGGTTTTAAAAAAACACCTTACCACATTACTGAAGTCATTCAGGTTGGCATTTTTGAATAGGTGTAATATAATAATGTTCAATATTCGACCTGAAAATTGTATTCGAATATTCGATGGAAATGACAAGCGAATATTCGAATAAAAATTAAACAACAACAGACTCATCAAACAGACGTTTTTTTATTGTTTGAATTGTGTAAGAGACACAAAATGCAAGTCACGACAGAAAATAAATAAAAATCATAATACAGTAGTGATTAGCTATATATTTTGACTTAAACACTGAATTATAAATATCAAAATAGGAAACACACTAAAACAGTAGGACCAAAACAAATATGCGCCTAGAACTCATACAGAAAACCACCAGATCAGTTCACATGTTGTTGTTGTTTTGTTTTTTGTTCGTTGCTGTTGTTGTTTTGTTGTTGTTGTTTTATTAAATTTGCTTAAAACCTGTTTTTGAGGATATGTAAGAAATAGAATAATACATTCGTGTCCGTTAGATACCATTTATCTCACAACTCGTTGTTTTAAAATGTATTCAATGAGCGAAAGCGAGTTTGATACGTTTTTAAACAACGACCACTCGTGTTATTATCTATATACAATATTTATTTTGGTACGATATTCTCGTCAAATTTGTTTCGAAGTAAAATTTCGTTTTCAATAATGTATAAAATTGGCCTTTAGAAAAGTGTATAATATTCGAAAAATTACTGTTGTGTGAACTGATCGCATACATTTGTTTTAATTCTTGTTTACAAGATTTGAAATCGACATATTGATTAGTGTAGATGAACTCCATTCCCGTGTTATTGAAAATATTTTCAAAAAGAAATTTTGGCCACCCGTTTGACGTCACTACTAACACTATTCTGAAACTCCAGACATACTTTGTGTTCCCGACTGAATGCACGAGGCAAGCAACATGCAGTACCGATCTTAGGATTCAAAGAAACCGCATCATTAATTGCATTTAGAGTAGTTTTCCTCATCCGATCTAAAAACTTCAAATAATCGAATACCTGAAAATACTATTTGAATACATTGTATTTCGAATACCAAATTAGCGAGCGAGTATTCGAATATTCAGACCGATCACTATAATATAAGATTTCCCACAGACAGGAGAGCATATGACAGATCTAGCAGGTTTTTTTTGTATACATGTTTAATGTACAGACTAATTGGAACAGGAAAAACATTAAATCTATTGAAATGGTTCCACCCTAAAACTTCAGGCGGAAAGTATACTGTTGAAAGAAACCTTAGGGCTTCCAAATCATTCCAAAGCGTCAGAAGTGCCACGGTAAAAAATGTATCAGTGCATCACTAATACAAATTAATACTAACAAACTCACCAATAACCCACTGTCCTGGACAGACAGCCTAGATAAACAGCGTACTTGAACCTTAATTGGATATAAGCACGAAAATAAGTATAAATAACAAACAACAACCAACAGAATGCTGTACATTTTGTAACAACAGCAAAGTCGTTTTCCTTTTGTAAACTGGCTGTTATTTTTTTCCCAAATATTTATGTATGTATTTTTTTTTTTTAAAGCAACATCATCGAATATGTTTTTTGTATTCTCTTAAACCTACGATAAACCACACATACACAACAACAATCAGACATAATGGATTCTATGGGTGTATTCAGATTAGTTAGTGGTATATTTTTATAAAATGCGTCACTGGAAATCAGATCTTTTATAGCATTGTAAAACATAGTTCTGCGTTCATACGAGCACCCAGTGACGTTACAAAATGTGACTAGCTCAGGTTTGGCACATGTTTTATTATTATCCTCTATTATTTTCATCAGAACCCCTGTTTACATTGGAATCTGCCTCAGACACAGGGAAGGGACAGATATATTAGAAATAAACTCCAGATAGAGCAATGCCATACTACATATTATTTAGCCTATATATATATATATATATATATACATATATATATTGTTACACATGTACATATAGTGTGTATATATATATATATATATATATATATATATATATATATATATATATATATATATATATTGTTACACATGTACATATAGTGTTTATATATATATATATATTGTTACACATGTACATGTACTTATTATTTAGTTCACAGTCTAAATAATATGTAGTATGGCATTGTTCTATCTGGAGTTTATTTCCAATATATATATATATATATATATATATATATATATATATATATATATAAAATAATAATATATAGTCTAAATTAATCACAATTATATAATACCTGTTGCAGCTGTATACAAAAGAGGTTTTAAGAGAAAATATTCTGTTATACAGATAAATGTATATAACAAGAGAAAGTTAAAGTTCGTCACATTAATGTGTTAATCATCGGCTATTGCATGTCAAACATTTGGCAATTTTGACTTATAGTCTTAGAGAAGAAACCCGCTACATTTTTCCATTAGTAGCAAGGGATAATCCCCCAGGATTTTTGTTCAGAGGGTTGGGAAAATAGTTTGACGTTAACTGAGCCCTCAAAGGGTACGAAAATGCTAGAGGAGTTCGGGGGCATCCTCCCCAGTAATGTTTTTTTTTTTTAAATTCCCAGTTGTTTTTAGATGCATTATGGAATACATGAGGGTGTGATGTACACTTATAGAAGGAGATATTTTAAAATAGATTTTAATAATAATGTTTATTATTAAATATTTGCATAATGTCAAAACAATAATTTGAAAAAGAAGTATAAAAGCATTAGACTAAGCACAAGCAGATAATACATATTACTGAATTACTGATTGTAATATGTATTATCTGTTATCTATCTATTTATCTAAAAGTAAAACCCAGGTCTTCTAGAATTTTTAAAAATCCACTAACCATGGGATTGGTGATTTTAAAAATTAATTATCCATGATTGAATATTCATTAGCCCTATTTCTGTATGTATATCAAGGGTTCTATAATTTAAAAAAAATGACTTCCCATACTGTCCAGTGGATAAAAAATTTACTGGTTATGATAAAAAAATTCACCTGCTAAATTGTAATCACTCAGTGACTGATAAAAGAAATAAAAGAAAGTAAATATGTTTTATATATATAAATATGTAGGTACATTTTTTTATTTGTGTTAATTTATCATATAATGCAATTAAAAATAATTTCTTTCAAGTCTTGTAAATTTAATTATGTAATGTTTAAATATAATTTAAAAAACAACAACACAAAAACAAAAACAGCCCCCCCCCCCCCCCCAAACAAAAAAACCCCAAACAAAAACAAACAAAAAACCAAAAACATTTGGAAGTTCGTAAAACAATATGGTTATGTGCAAACTTTAAAAAAACCCTCTGATCTGACGAGACTGGTCACCGTTTATTTTGTTACGCCTGCACTGTGTTAGAGTACCAGAGAGAGAGACGGGCATAGAGAGAGAGACGGGCATAGAGAGAGAGAGAGAAAGAGAGAGAGAGAGATTTACCATAATTTGACACCCAATAGCCGATGTATTTTTCGTGCTGGGATGTCGTTAAACATTCATTCATTCATTCATTCATTCATAGATTATTGTTATTTTGTTTTCTCTATAGTTTTATATCGTAACATTATTTTTAGATTCATGTAATAAAAAAATTTAGGTGTCAAATAAGCCTATTTAGGCTAGGTGGCAATATAATTTATGTCTGTATTGTATAATGTTATGTATATTCACATTTGACTGGCGGGACGTAGCCCAGTGGTAAAGCGCTCACTTGATGCACAGACGGTCTGGGATCCAGCCACTCACGCATTCACTCCAGAAACCAATCACCCAAAAATTAATATGATAAATACATATAATATAAAATATGAATATATAGACAGATACAATTTTAACAATAGATGGTTAACTGACTGACTGTCATGAATACAGTTAAGGGCAACTATATTTGGCAATTATTAAAATTTACGTCTTGACCAAAGAACACAAATAGAACAGAAATACATTTTACGTCTTGACAAAAGAACACAAATAGAAAAGAAATGCAATAAATTGATTAATTATTAACATACAATATTACATTTATACCACGAAAATACAAAAATAAAACTAATCTTGTCTCCCTTAAAAACTGTAATTAAAGAAAAGTTGGAAACTAAAAACAATTATCTTATTTAAAAATTATAAAGATTTTAAGAAACAACGGTAGCCGTGGTATAATTCATTTCAAGCAGCATAAAACTTAAAAGCTGACGAAAATTTTAAAATATTGACATAAATTTATTTCTAAAATACCTTTTTTGCACTATATATTTCTTCACACACCTTTATATATATACAATAACAACAACAACAAACAAACAAACAAACAAACAAAACAAAACAAAACAAAGTAAAGCAAAGCAAAACAACAAAAACTAACAAAAACGTCTTTTATTTTATGTATACATGTGTGTATAGAATTTTAAAAAGTAATAATAAAAAAGCCACAAATTACCTACCAGTACCTACATGTTAAGTAAGTTATGGTACATTGCCCTTTTTTTTTTTTATTTGTTGTGTAAAAGTTTACTATAATGGATTTTTTTTTTCAATTACATATCTAGGTTTTAAAACAATTTTGAATTGTTTGATATTAGGTATCTGTTACTTTATATGTGTAAATGTGGAAAGTGACAAGTAATAAAATGTTGTATTTTTATCACCTAATAAAATCAGATCTGCATCAAGAGATAAATTATTTTAAATTACTTTTAATAATAATATTTATTTATTTATCTATTTATTTTCCAGAAAAAAACGTTTGTTTTGTTTAACGATACCACTAGAGTACATTAAGTTATTAATCATCGGCTATTGGATGTCAATATTTACTGCCTTACATAACACTAAATATATATATATATATATATATATATATATATATATATATATATATATATATATATATATATATATATATATACACGTCACAAGCATTATTGTTTCGTATGCTAGTACAATGTGATAACATGATGATAATACAATGTGTATAATAATTAATTTGATGATAGTTCATGATGATGATGATGATGATGATGATGATGATAAAATTATGATTACTGTATTCAATAAAATTAGACAACCTGTTAGAAGTGTAATATAAGGTAAAGAGCTAAGAAATAGAGAAAGGAAAAAATTGAAATATGTTGTACACATTTCTGATCCAAGACATATCACAGAATTTTGTAATAGTTGTTGTTTGTTGCGGGAGGGGGCTGTTACACAGTAGGTACATCTATCTATATTTATAATAAATAAAATAAAATAAAATAAAATAATAAAATAAAAAACGGTCTTCATTACTGATCGGGAGGGCAAGTCAAATGAATAATGCAGAAAATAATTGTTATATGTATATTTTACTTATAATTGTAGAATATTAAAAAAAAAAAAAAAAAAGAGTTAGTAAATATTTCGTCATTCTCCGGATAACTTTCTGTGGCCCTGGCTCAACCTCTCCGAACAACCTCCCTTTTCTCTCCCATAAAGGGCTTAAGTAAATTTATTTTAATTATTATATTTTGTTTTAGAGCGTCCGTTCATAAATTGCGACAAATTTCTAAATAAATTTATATTTTTATTATTGGTTTGGAAATGCGCACATGAATTATTTTTAAAGTCCATATTAATATTTAGGCCATAATTATCTAAATTGACCCGGGACAGACATGCTCGAAACCTTCGTGGTATATGAGCATGACAAAATGATCCGTTCCGCTGATTCTCCGGACATAATATGTTTCAATTTATCTTTGATATTTTATAATAACTTTGCAAAATGTTGGCTTTTTCTTGTTATAACAAGTGATTTAAAAGAATACTGTATTTTTGATTTCCTAATAGCATATCATCTTATTCAATATTTGCATTAAATCCTTTTTAAAAAGTTAAACCATATTATAAAAGTCTGTCACAAATGATGTATATACCTGCAATTCAAATGTGTATGTCCTGTCGTTTCAGCTGCATGGATACAGAATATATAGAGACCATCTGGCTGTAAACCATATTTATATAAATATGAATCTGCAGTTATAAATCAATGCAAATGTTTTAATTTGAGGCTTTGTGATTTTATATCAGTGGTGGGTTTTTTTCGGTTTAATATCTAGTTTGCATGACCATTTGTTTTTTAAATAGTTGTCATTGAACACTTGAATAGTTTATTAAATTGTTTATATATGAATTTATTCTCTTGATTAATAATACTGCTTAGCACAGTATCATCAAGGTATATTTATGTTATATTTTGATCTTTAATTCTACTTAACCACTTTTTATAAATTATTTAACTCTAAAAAACCTGGTGTTCTCAGAAAACCTTCTATATTTTGTAGTTTAATTATGAATACTTTCAAATTCTCTGGCTGATACGTTCTGTATTTTTGTACTTATGTGCGTTCTTTATTGATTGATTGATTGAAACATATTTTATTGCATATAATGTACAGATAGGTTGGGCATAAGTTATCCAACTTACGAGGACCTCTTTTAATAACATACAATAATAAAAATTTGACAATAACGGCGACTACAACTAGTACAAGAATATACAAGAAATTAAATATCCAAAGAGAAATATATACATGAGAGAAAAATAAAACATAGAAAAAATATAAGAGCAAATAAATAAATAAATAAACAAAATAATAAATAAATAAATAAATAAATAAGGAAAAATGAAGAAGGAAAGCAAACGAAGGTGATTTATTTTCCAATCAGACAACCCAATTTATAAAATATTCTTAGCAGACAGGTTCCCGCATAACTGATTTAGAATTAATTAGACATTATTATTATTATTATTATTATTATTCAAAAGGTTGTGCTTGTTTAATATATTTATGTATGCGTTATTGTATATCCACCATCTTGTTATATTGATTGTTGTATGTAAATATCATCGTATGGTGTAAACTTACGGCCTGAGTGTAAATAAAATTCAATTCAGTTCAGGTAAATTACTAATGTGAGGACAGTTCATTTGTATCGGTTAAACAAAAGATTTCCAAAATCATTTGTAGAACAACAATGCCCAGAAAGCTTTGACTAAGCGTACAGAGATTAGTTTCTGCCTTATTGATTTTTTGTTTGTTGTAAAAATACATTAGTTGTGATAACTATATGCAGTAGTCTACATTGGCACTTAATGTTAAATGAATTACTTTTTCTTTTGTAATATATGCATGGAAACTGTATATTGCCAATATAAAAATAAAGAAATTAAAAATGGCGGGTTTTATGCAAGCTAAGTAAGCCTGACTGTTAAATGACATAGCATATGATAATCTTCCACTTAGCTTTAAACATACCTGACACACTGGGGGAAAATACACAATAGTACTATGCTAATATATTCTTGTACAGAATTTGACTAGACACATACTTATATACAATTTTCATCCTAACAAAAACGAAAGTTTAATACTAGACTGCTAATAATATTGAAACATTTACACTTGTAATAGTGTGTGATATGTATATGTAATAGTATGACAAGACAAGTGTGCAACGTAATATAATTTAAAACTATTCAGCCTAAAATTTGTTCATGATATATTTTTCAGGTTGTTTGAAGTTCGTATTTGATGTTTATTTTTAAGAGAAATTATTTTTAAATTAGTTTTTTCTGAGTAACCAAATGACGTTTTATACAGATTTAATATATATGTGAAATATATTCTGATGCTTGCTACAACTTCATGCAAATGAAGTCGTTTATTCTGTGTGAGAATAAGATAATATTACGTTCCCTAAACATGTCTTTAGGTAGAGGTTATAGTTTTTACTTATTACTTTTATTCATGGACAGTAGATAGCATTGGTTTGTGTAACACTATTCTTATTACACGCTTTTGCAGCACTATTTCCATAACTAATAAGTTTTTTTTTATGATTTCACTCTGTATTTGTTTTTTGTTTTTTTTATCTCGTATGTGCATTTTTACATCGCTGGAACGCATGTCAACTGAGCAATACTTGGAATTCAGAGACAAATCATTTTCTAGTATATAAATAGCAAATAATAATGGACCAAGAATCGAACCTTGTGGGAGACCAATGGCTATTTATTGAGACGCGAACAAGTTTCAATCTCGGACAATCTGCTGACGATGTTATAGATAGAATTAAACCATTTCAGACTTTGATCGCATAAAATTAGAGACCTACGGTTATACGTAGGTACAGAATGTTGTACACGATCAGTCGGTGTCAGTGATAAGTCAGTATAGTTACCATATACCTTCTGAGCCTTTAAAATTCACTCTGGGTGGGAGCCGGTACCGTCATGCAAACAGTCATAATCCATTTACTTAACCACAACGCCACCAAGGTCGATCTGTGTTCCAGTTTCTTATGGCCATTAGACCATAATATAATTTGAAATTGCGTTGTACACAAGTGAAGCACGAGTGAAATCACGCTAGAGTAATGAAGGGTAATGGAAGAGGGTTATACCAGGGGTATGTTTTCTAAAAAATATAATACAATAGTTATTCCTCGTAAAACATACGCTTTATTGATAGTATTCATCTTTAAATGTGAATTGCGTGTTTCACAATTTTGAAAGTATAATGTTGAGAATGATGTATATATTTTAATACTGACACCCCCACTGTTTAATATAACGTCACATATGGTTTAGATTGTAAGAGAGAATAACTTTTCTGTTAGTACAAAGGATTCTTTGTGTACAGTGCCACATGAGCCGAGCAGACACCAAGGTCTTTCATGTACCAACTGCTGGACATTAGCTAGAATGGTCCAAGTACTCATATTGGGCTATTCCTACAGCGAGAGGTCTTTCATGCACATATTTTAAAACAGACTGAATGGAACACACCGCAATCTTTGATAGACAAATTGCTAAATATTTGAGAATATCCACAGCTCTCCTTCAAAGCTATCTCTTCTACTTTACAGATCAATGTTGAATTATCACCTATATGGTGACATTATTGGTAATTTTACCTTTAATACCTGTTCAATACACTGGTTGTTTTACATACAAATGAAAGGAAGCCCAAACCTTAAATTGTATATGAGTCATGAGTTACTCAAGGTATATGTCTAGCTATTTTAACTTTAAATCGTGTCATATTGATTATATAAATACGTCATAGCCTAACCTGACCCTGTTACCAATATGCTAGTGTTGTATTGTGTTTAACAGTCCAGTCATTATTTACGTGACTGTGATTCTCAAGGTTATATCCAGGCCTGTATGAATCGGGAATATGATCCTCCCACCACTCCACTTGATTTTTGTCATTTTTGTCATTCTCTATATATAAATAAAAGTAACCTTTAAAACGGCTAAAAACTCACATCCAAAACATTACTATTTTGTTTTTGCAGATGCAATGAAATCACGTTTGACGCCATTCAAAAAACTAAAACGTGTGCTTGTGCTGTTACTGCAGATAGCGCTGTTACTGCAGATAGCGCTGTCACTGCAGATCGATGTTGCTCATACTCCCCCACTATAGCTTGTTCCACCCATTTCAAATATCGTTCTCACGAACCTGATATTACAATTGGAAAAAGCAAAAAAAAAAATACTGCATAGAATGGCAAACGAAAAGAAACTTTTAAAGTCAGCTCAACTTGATTCATGCTGGATTTGCTTTCTACATTTAAAATGAACAGATGCACGAACAAGTAAATTATAGTACTTGTTATCTCAGTATTAATCAGGGAGTCAAGGCTGAAACTTTTGGTCAAGGTGAACCCTTCCGCTATACTTTAAAACAATTTTTATTTCAAGTTTATCATCTCAGAAGTTATGAAATAGTCTTCTCTGTGAAATCCATTGCGAATGTTACATAGAACACATATTTCATGGGCACTCTAGGATTTCTAAAATTTGTTTTTATAAAAATGTTTCGAAGTGGTTTTATGGAAAGTTGTATCACAATGATGCAAAATAACAGAATATAATATTTTAGAGTAAATATAACATGATAAAAAAAAATTTGTCTTGTAATGACGTAGATAAAAAACAAGATATAGGTATTACTTTTCCGGCTACGTTGGCGACGGTATCAATGTTTACATACATAGCTTCAATATTAACTTAACGATTAGCTCCATTTCTCAAACACTAAAAGTCCTTCATCAATGAAACTATGTATGTTTATCACAATGCATGTTTAACATATTATTTCAAAGTTATAATTTTAAATTAAGATAATATTAATTAGTATTTATAGCTCAATGTTAAATTTTCGCGTTTATATAAAGTTTTTGCATTTAAATTAATTTTAAATTTATTAAATTTATTAAATTAAAATTTAAAGTTAATTAATTTGCCTTTAACATGCATTGAACATCTCTAGATGCCACTATGAGCGACATGGAATAAATTGAAGGTCTTTTATTGTTGTAACATGTGTTCAAGAGTGGAACAAATAGTACATTTCCGGAGAAATTACATAAAAATTATGCAATTACATAAATACGTTTGTACGACCACTTGAAATAATAATTATGCATCAGCTGCAATTGTTACTATATAGAGGATACTTCCCGAGTGTCTTGTGATATCATAATTTATCAGCACGAGTTGATAAGAGTATGAAATCCAAGGCTTGCCGAGGATTTTATACTTTTATCAACGAGTGCTGATAAATTATATCACAAGACACGAGGGGGGTATTCTTTTTGTCATCCATTATCATTCTTTTCATTTCCGACAGTTGTAAACAATGTCAGTAATGTGGGTTGAATGTCAGCGGTAGACTCGTTAACTAGCAGAACGGCAGTGGCGTGACGTCACTAATGGTAGGTTTAGCGCTGAAACAAACACAGTGACGTAACAAAACATTGTCTTGTGATTAAAATTTGACCAATCAAGATTATAAGAAGCGATATAATCAATTATTATCGCAAATTATAGTGCCAGCGATATCTCCTACAAAAGCCTTTAATGGATGATAAATACACTA
>NC_054702.1:82124123-82156623 GCF_016097555.1 Gigantopelta aegis | reverse complement strand
AATTGTTAACAATTTATTAACGGAGCCGTACCACGCGGACGCGAACGAAACCACTTGCCAGTGACGAAAAATAGTTCCATCGATAAACGAGTTTTTAACTTCAAATGTTTGTAATACGAAATTGTCTGAAACAGATATTAATAAAAAATTTAAAAAAACACTTTTTTTTTTATCAGAAATATATGTAGTAAAAAAAAATATATATAAAAAAAAATAAAAAAACTGTTGCTAATCGCGCATTAATACAATAACACCACGACCGTAATTAGGTGGCCGAGTTCAACATTGCAGCTTTTAAAAGTATTGAAATAGTGTATTTTATAGTAAAAATAAAATTAATTATGTATACTTGATTGATTATCAATGTTATTTAAAATCTAATTATTGCTTTAACATTAACTGGGGCGGCTGGAAACTGTTGAAAATTACAGACGGGGTATAAGAGAATTTGGCTCCGCCCACAGGGGGATAAGGGATTTGTCCAACGGCAAACAACCAATGAGATTAAAGAATTTTACATGAAGGCGAGATAATCAGTATTAAACCTAGATTACGGAAAACAACACACGGGCTTTGACGCCAAAGCATATAGACTATGCCACGCATGTGCACTCTATTCAATTTTATAATAGGTCTAATCCGGGTATATTTCTATGACTGTATATTCAGAAAGCATGTGACGCACACACATGATGTAAAGCAATTTGGGGGTTTTGCTGATGTTTAAAACATATCCGTAACAAGTGGCTAGAGGCAAGAACAGGCCGGGAAATATTAAACCGTAACCCCATAGTTTAGAAGTGTGTTGGGGGGGGGGGGGGGGGGGTGTATAGCTTGATAATATCGCAAGTGTATGAGACGGTTGAGGGGGGGGGGGGGGGTTAGGGTAGTCGTCTGCCCTCCATTGTGGTGGAGCAAATATTCGAATTCGAGCAAAAACGAGACGTTCGGACAAAATGAGCTGGCCTCAAAACATGTCATCTTGTATTTCCATCATTGTAATAATAATATAATATTAGCATAATACTATTAGTTGTAATCCAAGTACGAATGAGTAGTGATTAGTTTGGAACCGTATATATCTGTTACGGTTTGGTAGTATACAAAAATGAAAAACGTTTATTGTACATATATATATATATATATATATATATATATATATATATATATATAGATATATATATATTCCAGCGGGGTCCTGTCAATTGCACAAACTATTCATACTTGTGATCACACGTTGCATTACTAGCATTCTTGGTCACGTGCTCCTATTTGACGTCATTTTTCTTATCATTGGACTTTAAAACTATTATATGGATTCTCATCACTCAGAAAAATATTTTTGTTGGTATCTGATCGTCGTCAGTGTGATACCACGCCTCCCAGAAAATGGACTCCTTCGAACGATGGGTATGATTGAGGTTAGAACGGCACAAACGCTGTTGCTAGTAATTTTCGTATTCATTGGTGTTCATCAGAACACTATGCAATATCGGCGGAGATGTTCTCGACAGTTTAGGGGTACTAGGGATCTTCCATGTTTAGGGAGTCGACACGTGACGCCACGTCAGCAAATCGTCAGTATTAAGCGGGTGCACATATGGAATCATTTGGAAATGACACGCTTAACATCCTAATGCATCTCTAAGTTAAGGCCAATCAGTGGAAGAACTGAACGCAACTAATTAGGTGATAACAAAGTACGACCATGACCGTACATCAGTACGTTGTTCTGTTACATCATCACCGACGGCGCACCAAACATTGTGTAGACAGTACTTCAGGTTCAGAAGGCAGGAGAGGATCACCGTACTTTTAATAGATAAATAGTACATCTATGTAAATCACAATATTTTTAAATTTTAAAAATTAAAGTCCTACTGAAATTTTAATGATGCACAGGAACTTTTTTCCGTGAGTAATATATATATATCGTCGCGTGAGAGCTAAAAGGACGTAAGTGGCAGATACGACCTAAAACGTCTTTTTTGCATATTCGGAATCGCCATCCCCGATTACATATTGTCACAAAAAATCATAGCTGTGTCCCTAATTGCATCGCTTATACAGAAGGATTTAAATGGTCGTAAGTTAATCACAGATACCAATTTGCACAAAATAGTCGTAACTGACACATACGACTTTCCTCCGATTTGCTTGCTGTCCGTTATGTGAACACGACTGGTCGTGTATGGTAGATACACCCTTTTTAAATACAGTTCGTTATATAATTATGTCTGACATAGGTCGTATGTGCCAAATACGACACATATGTATTCTTTGTTATCGGTTTGTGATGGAAATTACAAATGCGAAGTACAATACAGCATGCATTATGTCAATATTTTTATGTGCTTGAATCCTAAAAATAATATGACGTTTGTCGTTGTGAGAGCCCGGTCTGTTTAAGAAAAACATTTGGTACTGCATACATCGAACCATTTGGCAACAGACAAGTATGGTGTCTGTGTGTATAAATAGGAATTGCAGTAATATTAATGTTTGTATGGTTTGCTATTTTATGTGCACCATAATTATAATAATAAACATGATTTGATGAATTTTCTTGAAAAACAAATATCTATTTTGAAATATTTTTAATTGAAGCAAAGTTTCCAACATGTAATTTTAATTCATAATAATGTTGTAAGTGCAAGCATAATCACACTGATTTTGGATGTACATGTATTTAATTATATGTTACGGTGATCAAGTTCCGCCTTTCAGCTGCCTTTGAAGATCTACAGGATTGCCCTAATGTAGGCATTATGGATTAACAATATTGCACACACAAACGTCATTGTAAGTTATCCAGGAAAAAATCCAATAACAAAAGACAGATAATCAGACGTTAGGTTAAAAGGCGAATAAAGTGAATGTGGGCTCAACATAAACGATAGCAAGATCTATGAACTTTGATTAACTTTACAGTTAACAAATATTTGCAACAGAATATCCCTGTCCTGAGTCAGACCCCCGATCCTATCGGAGGCCGGACTCTGGATAGGCGTGTTCGAAACCCTAGTGGTATATGGACTATGGGCACGTTAAACCAGGTACTAAGCGATGCTAAGCAACATAATGTTGAACGTGAACATGACACAGCACACACACACACACACACACACACATACACACACACACACACACACACACACACACACACACACACCAAAACAGCACAATATAACACGCACAACAGAAGCTGAACATGACATAGCTCACACAACAGAAGCTGAACATGACATAGCTCACACAACAGAAGCTGAACATGACATAGCACACACAACAGAAGCTGAACTTGACATAGCACACACAACATAAGCTGAACATGACATAGCACACACAACATAAGCTGAACATGACATAGCTCACACAACATAAGCTGAATATGACATAGCACACACAACATAAGCTGAACATGACATAGCTCACACAACAGAACATGAACATGATATATAGCAGACAATGACAAGACCTGAACATAACATAGCAAAAAGCTGAACATGAGAAAATAATCACCATAGAAAATGAACGTGACATAGCACTTGCGACATTTTATTTGTTTGTTTTATTTAACAACATCACTAGATCACATTGATTAATTAATCATCGGCTATTGTATGTCTAACATTTGGTAATTATGACTCATAGTCATCAGAGGAAATCCGCTACATTTTTCCTAATGCAGAAAGGTATCTTTTATATGCACTTCCCCACAGACAGGACAGCATATACCACGGCCGTTATCCAGTCACTTGCGACAGAACCTGATCATGACATAGCACACACAAGAGAACTTGAACATGATATATCACTCACAACAGACGCAGAACATAATTTAGCACACACAACAGAAACCGGAGGATTGATCACTTAACACTCAACAAAACACGGAGAGAACATATATATCATAGTCTGGAGATATCACTGAACACACAACAGAACCTGGAAAGATCACTGGACTCACAACAGAACCTGGAAAGATCACCGAACACACAATAGAACCTGGAGAGATCACTGAACACACAATATAACTTGGAGAGATCACCGGACACACAACGGAACCTGGAGAGATCACTGAACACACACTATAACCTGGAGAGATCACTAGACACACAACAGAACCCGGAGAGATCACCAAATACACAATAAAACCAGGAATGTGCACTGAACACACAACAGAACCCGGATAGTACACCCAACACACAACAGAACCTGGAAAGATCACTAGACACACAACAGAACCTGGAGATATCACTGGACACACAACAGAATCTGGAGAGATCACTGAACACACGTTATAACCTGGAGAGATCACTGGACACACAACAGAACCCGGAGAGTACACCCAACGCACAGTAGAAGCTGTAGGGTTTACTGTTCACTCAATATAACCTGGAGAGAATCCTGCATACTCAACAGGTGGACATGGTATAGTGTTCACTACTTCTGGATTTGATATTCAGTACACACCCTCATTGGAAATGTAAACCATATATCCTTTGAATGAGCTTCACTTGAACCCGGTGTATCCAAAACCAATAAGCTGCTGAAAATAGTTTCTTCATTAAAGGATACGAGTTTTCAGTTTGCTTAACTATTCTGGTTTGTCTGTTGCACTAGCTGATAAACCAGGTATTCTTGAAACTAGTGAAGTACACCCTGACGCAGCAGAACCAGGAACTATCTGCAAAAGGACCCCCATGGCGCAAAGAACACGGAAAGAACACCGCACACAACATGACATCAGCAACGAATACTTGCCTAGAAAAAAGAGGTTTTGATTCTGATGCACCATCATCAACCAACCAACATGGAACACTACCACCACAGTATTTCTGCCAGATATAAATTTTTTGGTATAGCTCTATGGAATTGCTTGAAACCACAGTCATCAGAGATATGGGGTGGGGGGGGGGGGGGGGGGGGGGGGGGGGGTCCTCCCTCAGAAAGAAAATGGGTTAAGTTTAGGGTTAGGATTAAGAAAATCATACAGTAATGATAAGAGTAATTAATTTTGTCAAAAAGTTAACTTAAGTTAACAGTAAAACAACTTTTTTTTCACGTAATATTTTGTTTAAGCGGTGATTTTATTAAAAGCATACTGTCACAGATTTAAGGACCTCATTTCTCTAAAAATTCGTTTAATTCGGGCAAAAATCAGCCTGGCCCAATGCAAAAATCGGAGCCCGCGTATGGAGACGATCATCCATTACTTTGCTTTGATACAGTTTTACTGCTGCCCTTAGATATTTTAGGATAGTTACGGCTCTGTAAAGTAATAAAAATATGCTGACATCTAGATAATAAAAACCTTTTTTTTAACGTGACGACAAATGCATAACAGAAACCATGGAAAAGAGAGCAAACAAACACACTCACACAAAAAAGGAGAGAAAAAAAATCATAAATCATAAAACAAAACAAAACTATACAAAACTCAAAACAAAACAAAACAAAAGAAAAACTCGTCGTGAGATATCACCTGGTATATTAACCACATTTGAGAATCTCTTGCGAGCTGGTAGACTGCTCATATGAGGAATGTGTTTAAGGGGTGAGGGCGAGGGATCGCGGCGCTCCCCAGACGGATTTTTGCACTTAACCTGAGAGGAATGTGATAATGACTGAACACCACAGTACCAGTCAAATTGATAGCGAGCGCTCGGCCTCCTGAACACGCCTCAGATGTGCGATGGGCTGTAGAAGCGACCCCCTCCCCGTATTGTACTAGTAGATCAAAGGTCGTGGTATGTTCTTCGGTAGGTATAAGTGGCCCGTTACTTGTTTTCATCTTTACTCAGAAAATACAGATTGTCTCAATTCTCATCGCCCTCTTACTATCGGAACAATCCCTGATTTTAATCAGAGACTGTGCCCACGGTAAGCGTGTTTGAACCCTCGCGATAGAAGCACGTTAATACTGGACTAAGTACCAAACAAATGCTCATCAGTACATGTAGCTGCTCATTAAATAATGTAATTGTGCTTAGGTATCTTTAACGACACTAATACTGTTTAAATTAGGATTATTAGGAAAGGAAATTGTCTTGCTCAAATTTCATGTTAATTCCTCATTCATATACACGTATATATGTATATATATATATATATATGTATATGTATATGTATATATATATATATATATATATATATATATATATATATATATATATATATATATATATATATATATATATATATATATATATATATATATATATTGTACGTACGAAATTATTTTAGATGGCGACTAATTCAGACCATAAGAACAATCAGAAATCGATTGAACATACCGACACTGGTGTATTTACATGCAGTTTGTAATTTCAGTCAACAAAGGGCTCTACTAGTGGAAAACATGTTACAATGGCAGCGATTCCTCTTCAACATAATTCCAACAAATTTGTTCCACTGTTAATCAGAACGTGCATTAACAAGTACAAATCTGATGGCATCTAGTTTCCGTTAGCACAAATGACATTTCCTCAATACTTACTAAAGTTCACAGAAATTAGAAGCGGATTTATTCCCATTTCTCCATAACTATCAAATTGGGAATATATTTAATGACATTTAATACATAATTATAAAACTTCAAGGGAAGTTTTTAAAATTAATTTGATATTTGTAAAGTCCCGTATTCAGAGTCATATTATAAATTAGGTTGGATAATGGGTTTTTTATTTTTTAAATTTTAATAAAGCAAGGTGTCGGTCAACTGAGAGATCATCCATATTGCAGAATGTTATTGATACTGATAATTCACCCATGTACCTTCATTTAGCACCTAGCGCTTGATGAGTTCTTCGTGATGGGGTATCATTAAACATTCAAAGATTCAATCGTTTGGATATGATATTATATGACTTATTAACAATATAAAGTTATTCATATTAAAACTAAATAATGCGCCATGCATGTACATCTTTTATTCTGTTTGCTGTTCAAAATCATGAAACTTGGTAGAACATTTCTGACTTTATCTCTTTTCAACTGAATCTGTTAAAGTTAAAGTTGTTTTGTTTAACGACACCACTAGATCACAGTTATTTATTGATAACCGGCTATTGGATGTCAGATATTTGGTAGTTTTCACAAATAGTCTTTGAGAGGAAACACGGTACGTGTTTTTCTTAGTAGCAAGGGATCTTTTATATCCCTCAGACAGGATAGCATATACCACAGCCTTTGATATACCAGTTGTGGATCACTGCCTGGAACGAGAAATAACCCAATGGGTCCACCGACGGGTATCGATCCTAGACTGACCGCGCATGAAGCGAGCGCTTCACCACAGCTCTAGGCGTGCCTGTGTGTATGTGTGTGCGTGTATGCCTGTGTGTGTGTGTGTGTGTGTGTGTGTGTGTGTGCCTGTGCGTGTATGTTCAGGGCGGGGGGGGGGATATGTACATGTATACATGTACGCATTTATAGATGTATGGTCTCTAAAGGTACACATGCATGGTTGGCTGGCTGGCTAGATGGATGGATGGATGGATGAATGCATGCATGAATGCATGTATGGATGGATGGATGGATGTGTGTGTATATATGTGTGCGTGTGTGTGTAGGTATGTACATGTATACTTGTACGCAGTCTATGTATACATTCATGGTTGGCTGGCTGGCTAGATGGATGGATGGATGAATGCATGGATGGATGGATAGATGGATGGATGGATGGATGGATGAATAGATGAATGAATGCATACATGGATACATGAATGCATACATGGATGGACGGATGGATAGATGGATGGATGGATGGATGGATGAATGGATGGATGGATGGATTGACGGATGTGTGTGTGTGTGTGTGTGTGTGTGTGTGTGTGTGTATGTGTGTGTATGTATGTGTTTACATGCGTATATCTCACTTTAACAATAATAATTATTAATAGAAAAAAATATCAAAACCTAACTGAAAATTGATTATTACATCAAGCGGGTAAATGTCATTACGTTATGGATCGGTAAGATGATTACATTATGGGATATAGTGCCACTATTTTATGGGTAGACATGCGAAAATTCAGGTGAGGATGCTCACTCATATCTCCGAAGTGTACAGAAAATCCAATGTTTAATGTATGTATGTATGTATGTAAAAAAAAAAATATATATAATTTGTGGTACTACAAACAGAAACACTTCGGTTCTACGGAAATAGATAGTCTAAACAATAAAATATAAGTAATGTTTGATTTCAGTGATCATAATAGTGAAACATATGCTGTAGTCTTTAAAAACTAGGGTCTGTCCCTTTAAGTGTGTTTTCGGTCGTGTGCTAATATTTGTAGCTATCATTTTTCATTTCACTTCGTAATAATATATTATTTTATTTTTCGTAACTCCGATTTGAACTTCTACAAATATTAGGATGACAACAAAACCGTGTTTATACAGACACTGATATTCTAAACAAGAAAATATTTTTAATATGTAATTTTTGTCATCAAACAAGCTGTTAGTCATAAACAATGTTATTAAACTGGAACGTAACCTTTTTCATGGTCTCGCTGACTTTGAACCTGTAGCATGTCATAACCTGCATTCCATAAAATAATTTACGAGCCACATTAGGCCAAACAAAAGAATCGTTGTGATTCCGATTACCTGACCGTATCTAGAAAATCCACCAAAACTAAAAACCATAATTAAAATAAATAAATAAATAAATAAACAAAAATTCTGCAGAATTAAATACCTCGGCTGCCATAAACGTTTTCATTGTACTGTGATGAACATCCTAAGGTACAACTATAAACCAAGTTTTGTTGACCTAGGGATTACATTTTGTAAAACAAAGATCTATATGCGAAACTTTAACACAGACGTTGACATCGTCATCGCCGTCGGAAAATAATACATATATATCGCCTTTTTACCTCGTAAAGACGGTGGCGGGACGTAGCCCATGTTTGACATCCAATAGCCTATGATCAATAAATCAATGTGCTCTAGTGGTTTCATTAAACAAAACAAACTTTAACTTTTTGCGTAAAGACGAGACAAATATTTCCAATTGACTATTATTAATATCAGTATATTTTTCTGTTTTGTTGTCGTTGTTTAACTTCTGCACAGTATTCAACTGAAAATTACATTGCGTTCGGCTTGTTGTTTATAGTAGCGACGGTTTGAAATAATAGAAAATACCAAAACAAAGACATTTCTACGAAGAATATGTTCGTAGACTAGTGCCGTTAGTTTCTTCAAAAGTCAATTCAGCGTAATGGTGCGACACACACTAAGAAACAGGTTTGAAAACATGCAGATGACCACTGTGTACACTTGGTGCGTTTGTGGTTTGTGGTCCTCATATTTACAGAAGCGCGAGACGGTGTTATTTAATGAGACAGTGTAGCCCACGTCATAATTTAGATGATATTGTTTTTGGTTGTGGTTGTTGTTTTAGTTTGTTTCTTGTTTTGTAGGGTTTTCTTTTCTTATGTTGTTGTAATGTTGTGGGTTTTCTTGTTTTGTTTTGTGCTTTGTGATTGTTGTTTTTAAAATACTTTGTAGACAAAAATCCTATTGGATCTGCTGGACAGTTCCAAAACACTTTTCAACTGATCAGCGTTTAGTGGTCTCCAGTTAAGATTTGAACATTGTGATTTGTGAATTGTGAGATGAACTTATATTCAGAAATTCTAATTACACCTGTTTAGATATGATTTGATTTTTCAAGAAAGATATTTTTTTTACATGAAAATTCCACTCAGTGGTGTAAGATGGCAAAGCACATTTAAAATAATTTAACATCTAATAAATACTAGTATATCATAGGCGTTGGGGTGGGGGTAGGGGTGGGGGTAGGGGTGGGGGTGTTGGTAGCAGAAGGCACTGACTCCACCTCTAATGATTATGTGTTCCCCCATCTGAAAAACGAATTATTATTTAACCCCCTCCCTACCCTCAGTTTCTAGCATCGTCCGGCGCTGATACACATTGATTAACTCTTCCATCATCGCAACTAAATCGCGATTGCGCCATATTCAGTATTCTAGACGAACAATGAATCTGGCTTTCCGAGATTTATTTCTTAAAACAGTGTAATCTTACGGATTATTCCTTAATATTGCTCAATGCAAGATATCTCACAGACTTGGGGGTGGAGGTGGGCGGCAATAGAGTTGGGGGGTCTTGCCATATACAGAGCTGGAAATGAAATTTGATACAATAGCTCTCCCTCAAGTATATGCTATATAATATTACACGCTCCCAACGTAATCCATCTTTCTCTGATATTGTATACGCAGCAGACAATAGCCAGCGCCACCGAATCCAGTCGTCATTCAGCAACAACAACAAAAAATCCTTCCATCGAGCAGACGATATCTCTCGGCCAATGAGAAGCGTCACGTGATAAGTGTAGTATAGATATGCGACAGGTAATGATGTCATTTACTCAGTTGAGCTCCGCTTCCCCGACGAAGTGTATAGTGATATTCACTGACGGCTGGTCCGTCGAAAGCTAGTTGTTATTTAGACTATACATTATATTTTTTCTTGTTTCTATGTGTTAGCTTTTATACACTACATGATCAGAATGGGTCCGAGTCCCGTGGAAGAGCTGGTTCTCCTCGATATGGATAGGTGTGTGTGTGGTGTTCTCTCTCATTTTGGGGATTGTTTGTGTCACAGGATTGTTGGGTGCCGCACCTACACTAGCTGTGTGTCGTATGGATTTGGGTCAACCGCTTCACTATCTGTTTCTGATGGTTTCTTTCCTGTTTCAAATGATAGTGCAGCGCTAAACAAGTTCCGGCTTTTTTTGTGTGTTTAAAAGGAGATATATTAAATATTACGGTTATTAAAATAAGTGATGTAGGTTTTTTTTATAATACTCAAAACTTTTGACTTCATTATAATATTTTTTTATAAATTTATAATTAAAAGGAAAAATAACAATAAATAATAACTATTTAAAAAATAAAATATATAAAAATCTAAAATCGATTAAGTTTTTTGGGTTTTTGTTTTTTTAATCAGACAGGTTTATATTTGCTTTGCTGGGTATAAACTTGGCATCAGCTGTTTCTGACTGTATGTTTTTATTTGTAGATCTAATAAAGGTGCTTCAAAACAGCGCCGAGACCAGATAAATTCTGAGATCGGCACTATGCGAGACTTGCTACCCCTGCCCGAGTCGGCCCGACAGCGCTTGTCCCAACTACAAATCATGTCACTCAGCTGCGTCTACATCAGGAAGTGCAACGTTTTACACAGACGTAAGTTATGGCTTCGGTTTTGGGATGTTTGGGTTTGTTTGGGTTTGTTTGGTTTTTTTTTTGGGGGGGGGGGGGGGGGGGGGGGTGACTTTTTGGTGAATTTTTGTGGGTTTTGTTTTTAGCTCTTTAGTGTTTGGGTTTTAGGTTGTGTCCTTTTGTCCTACAGGTGAATCTGAAGTGGCAGTTGCCAGGATTTTCAAAGGTTTTTTTTTTAATTCATAAACAAATAAGCAAACAAACAAGCCAACGGATCATACGCACGCGCGGGAGCGCTTTTAAAAAGTAAAATAATTTTTTTCACACAGTTTGAAAATTCATAAACCTTTGTAACGTTTCTATGGGCTGCAGAAAAGCTCTCATGTGTTTGGAATATCTCAGAGCCGATACAATTCACTCTGGCTACAATGTCATGCTGACTATAATAGTTGGCAACCTGTCTGTTTCAATCTGGGGTTTTGTGGTAGTCGTATATAAACGTAAAGTTAACACCTGAAAAGTATAACAGAATCTGACTGGTTTTTGTTTATGTGTTTACATCATCAATTCACAAAATTACTTATCTTGTTTATTAACCGTAACAAAGTTTTAAAAGGTCTCAAGCAGAGTGTCTGAATACAAAATCTTGATAACATAATGTTTAATATATTTTTGTCAATAACATGCATCTATAAATGTCAAATATTTCATTTTCAGTGTTTCGATCGACAAAACTAAACAAGGATTTACCTAACTTGTGCGATTTCTTCCAGGTAAGTGTCTTTTATATATAATTTTACAAAAATATTATATAAGTTAAAACCAATTTTTATTTTTCGTCTTCCAAAACAACTTTTTACTTAATATACATGGGTGTGCGGGTAGTTGTTAAAGTTAGTTAATAAAAGTTGTCAACACGTGTTGTCAAAGACTTATAACCGACTTGTAGGACGCACGTAAACACTTACTAATAAGCTATTTTTATCCAACTGGTTCACGATGTGTATTCAGTGAACCGTTTTATTCATAAACCGCTGATTCATTTGGTCTAAAATTTCCATGAATAACACTCCCCGTTTCTTTACTTTTCTGTGTGGTTTATTCTTTCTTAGTCTTTTTTTTCTTTTCTTGTCTTCTAATTTGTCCTTACTTTTGATTCTGCTGTGTTTTTCTTGTTGTTCAATTGTTGTTTTTCATCCTGCCACTATGAACTTTTCCAAGTTGAACTGTCAACCTGTACGCGTCAACCGAAGTGGTGTATTTTTGTCACCATTGACGTCATACGCACTGGGCTGGAAATAGCTCTCGGCTATGACAAAGAGTTGCGATCTACCTAAGCTTGTAATGGTGGATTATATGACAAAATGGTCGCAACTGATATATAACTTGTGACACTTGTGACGTCAACCATAACCACATTTAAAATTTAAATGATAATGCATGTTTTAAAATAAAACACCAGGATTTTGGGGAGAGACGGAGGGGACACGAATGTATTTCTTTTCCGTTTTAATAATTAATAAAATAAAAATTCATCATTCTGTTAATAAGTATGAAAATAGTATATTATTTTTCTTTTCCGTTTTAATAATTATAAAGTAATAATTCATAATTTTGTTAAAGAAGAATTAATAAATAACAACAACAACAATAGTAACATGATGATAATAATAATAATAGTAGTAGTAGTAGTAGTAGTAGTGGTAGTAGTAGTAGTAGTAATAATAGCAATAATAATAATAATAATAATAATAATAATAATATATGTTTAATTTATTGCCATATCAGAATATATTTTAAAGAATACGGGTCTGGGTTTTTGCCCATTAAGATAGGATAACTGTGGTTAATATCAAAATAATATTATAAAGATTTAAGTTGGTCTGGAAAATCATCACTAATAATAGTATTTGTGTGTATACGCTTTTGTTTGAGCTTGTGTGTATATTTGCATATGTGTGTGGTGGTGGGATGCTTGGATAGATCAATATATCTGTTTATATAACATAATTATGTTTGAATAACAAACTACACCACACACATATGCACACAAACTCACAACTCTCACCTCAGCTGTAAGAATTGCTTAACATATATTTCAATCTTTAATTTATTATTTGAAAAATACACACACTTGTGTACCTAAATCTGTCATCATTTCGCTGTCAAGCCGTAACAGAGTGGCTTTGTTTCCAGCGAAATAAAAGAAAAGCAAACACTATCTACCGATTATTTATACAGGTCAAACAACACCTGTTAATAGCTACAGATAAGTAGAAAAACATAAGCTACAGTGGGGATTGAGTGACATACGGCTATCTAATCTTTTTTACCATGCGAAATCTTCAGCTGATATTCACATTTTACTGATAAAGTCCAGTTGGCCAGATCGATACAGCTGAAATCTAAAGTACTGTTGGAACAACACACCTGTTAGCGATCACGTGAGGCCACGCCCCCGTGGTTCTCGTTACCCGCCATTGTTAATATGACCAGCGTTTCCTGAGCTACATTGCCGACTAGCATGACGTGTCTGACCTTTATGTGCTAACAGTTTCCAGTAATGCAGTAGAACACATGACCATACGTAGATACTGCATAGAATGTGTATATAGGAAATACGAAATAATATAATATATATATACGTGTGTGTGTGTGTGTGTGTGCGGTGCAGTGCGGTGCGGTGTGCGTGCGTGCGTGCTTGCGTGCGAGCGTGCGTGTGTGTGTGCGCGCGCGCGTGTGTGTGTAAATAATAAATACTGACTACAATGAAAACCCTTAGTCCACAGTTCAAAACTATTGACATTTAATCCCATATTACAACTTTATTTGAAATACAGACATTGTGACATTACTACTTTCAATCTATCTATATATATTTTCTCTCTATTGCATGTACACATTTTGTATGTGTGTGTGTGTGTGTGTGTGTGTGTGTGTGTGTGTGTGTGTGTGTGCGTGCGTCTCTATGTGTGTGTGTGTGTGTGTGTGTGTGTGTGTGTGTAGATGCAATATAAAACACACATTTCTAGAATTATGAAGTAAGAGGCGAGAAAAACATAAAAGTGAATGTGATTAAAACAACATGTAGCTCCTCCAATACAACAGAATAAAGCGAACAAAAAACCCAATACCAACTAAAATACCAGAAATACAAAGTAAAAAACCCCAACAAAAAATAAAACAAAACAAAACAAACAAAACAATACTCGACCTCCTATCTGGTTATCTACCAAAACCCATCATATAAAAGACATTTGTGTCAATTAATGAGATAGAATGAGTGTTTGGCGACACCTGTGACATGGGAGAAATAACACGTCCACTGTTAGTTACCTTGCGATCGTATCACCGGTCTAACAAACAGGACACATAAACTAATTTAGCAAACCAGCCAGGTAGAACAAGATAACTGAGAAAGAAAGAAAGAAAGAAGTGTTTTATTTAACGACGCACTCAACACATTTTATTTACGGTTATATGGCGTCAGACATATGGTTAAGGACCACACAGATTTTGAGAGGAAACCCGCTGTCGCCACTACATGGGCTACTCTTCCGATTGGCAGCAAGGGATCTTTTATTTGCGCTTCCCACAGGCAGGATAGCACAAACCATGGCCTTTGTTGAACCAGTTATGGATCACTGGTCGGTGCAAGTGGTTTACACCTACCCATTGAGCCTTACGGAGCACTCACTCAGGGTTTGGAGTCGGTAAAGATAACTGAGAGGCCTCGAGTATTAATTAGTTTCGTTTAATGTAGTTCTTTATTGTCTAATTTCTATTTCCAGGCTATGTCTGGCTTCATGCTGGTCACCACCAGAGAAGGGAAGCTGGTTTTCATATCCGAAAATGTTACCGATTATCTTGGCCATTCTATGGTGAGTTAACGTTATTTTTAGCAGAGCATAATTTGTTTAGTTTGTAGATCAATTTAGATAATGAATACTTAGTGCATGTATTTAATCACTGCCAGCATAGGTGTAATTATAATGCAGTTGGTAGTTGACAGGAACGTATTGTCAGCAACCAGCTGACGTACCATTTCAAATCAGCTTTTAGAAAGCCCAAATCAAGTGTTAGCATGCACTTGTTACTTTCTTTTATCCATTTGTAAAACTATAATCAATAGTTGCTTTGTATTACATGGAACGACTTGTCAATTTGTTTTTGTTTTTTAATCTTTACTGGGTTTTTTTTTTTTGGGGGGGGGGGGTTGTTGGGGTTTTTTTTGGGGGGGGATGGGTTGTTGTTTAGTTTTATTGTGCTTTGTTGTTTTTTAAAACGAAAATGTTAATTGTCTTGTTATATGTAGACTGTTACACAACTGAACCGTTCAGATGTAGTGTGTAATAGTCTACAAATGTGACATTTAGAAACCTATACCCACAAACCCGCATGGTATTTGAGATTAACATTTATATAGCGACCCAAGCTTCTCTAGTAAGCAGCATCTTTGCTGTATTCCGAAATCACCACATTCCTAGTAATATGCCGGTAGAGTCTTCCCAGCTTAACACAGGGCACTTTCTCATACTTCTGTTTAGAGTGAAACGCAATTACCTTCCCTGACACCCCCTCCCAAATCCTCCCTCAAGACAGTCACTTCATTTAAAAAGGGGGGGGGGGGCCTTTAGGGAAAGTTGCTTATCACAGAATTGTAGCCGCATGCTTTTATAAAAGTTCGTGCCTGACGGTTTCATACCCACTGGCCACCATATGTTGTTGCTATGTGCAATTGCGTTTGGCTTGGCATTTCCTAAGAAGGGTCCATACGCGAGCAGCGAAAGGTTGCTGCTGCCGTCAGTAGTCTCTCGTGTTTGACTCACTGCCTCAGAATTCGACCCCAGAGCACAACTGCCTAATATCAAGTGTGTATGGCATTTATATCTGCATATCACTTTCACAAAGTCCACCAAGACACCCAGTACACTGATGTAATGGTTTTACAAATACGACATTTGATCGCTAATACGTGACGCATGTAGCAGGGCGTAACCATTATGATTGTGCACGGTGTGTTTAGCTCAGAGGTAGAGGGCTCGCTTGATGTGTGCTGGGTCCTGGGATCGATTCTCAGTGGCAAACCCTTTGGATTTACAGTTGCACTCAGTTTCTCTAATATACTGAACTCCACTGAATGAATGAATGAATGAATGTTTAACGACACCCCAGCACGAAAAATACATCGGCTATTGGGTGTCAAACTATGGTAATGCAAATAAATAAAGTGATGATCAACATCAATATAAAATTTCAAGGTTTAAACAAAAACAGGGTAAAGAACTGTGTAAAAATACAAATACAAATATCACAGAATTGTACGGACACAGAATTTTACTCTGAACTTCAATTTGTGCTGTATTGGCCATTCTCAAAGAGAATGTTACACCCCTGCACCACGGTGAGGTTATAGCACGCGCAGGGGAACTCCACTGAAAACCCAAAGCTCAGTTTTTAGTTGTTATTGCAACGACATTTTATGTGAGGTTGCTAGCACAACGCTAACCCTTGTATACAATATCGGGATTATTTATTACCTGTCAGAATACAGCTAGCTGGACAAAATCATTTAAATGTATGACTTTCATCTTATCATATCCTCTTATCCTTTTTACATCTACAAATCTGGAGCTAGTGTGTGTGTGTGTGTGTGTGTGTGTGTGTGTGTGTGTGTGTACGTTCGTTTGCTGTCAACATATGCATGTAATTATTCTTTGAATACTAGTATTTATCTTTGTTAACCAGACTTGGTTGTTTAAAGTTTAAACTTGTATTCATGTGCTTATCTACGAGATAAAATCAGAACAATAAAACATTTATTCAGACAGTAAATATTTCTTCCTGGTTGTAACATTCAAGGGTTTTAAAATGTTTTACATCAGCCATGGCATTTTCTGATAAGGCAGTAACGGTGTAATAATCCCTTGTTGCCGAATTGTCCGTATACTGTTATCGCTTTTGTGTAAACTAATGGAAAACTAGAAGTTCTTGACTGATAGAGTGGTAATGGTGATTTCAATAGCGTTTTGTTAAGCATATTCATTGCCTATAAAATGTTTCCAGTCTGGACTTGAACTCAACATTAAGGAGACTATGGAGTAGAAATCCGTCCAAAAATTAATAAAATGGCCTGAAATATTTTAGTAAAAATAATAAATGACCGTCGTCCACCCTTTGTTGCTTCTTCCTCTCTCTCTCTCTCTCTCTCTCTCTCTCTCTCTCTCTCTCTCTCTCACTCACACACACACACACATGCTCTCCGTCTTTCTCTCTCTCTCTTTCCCTCCTCTCTCTCTCTCTCTCTCTCTCTCTCTCTCTCTCTCTCTCTCTCTCTCTCTCTCACACACACACACACACATGCTCTCTGTCTTTCTCTCTCTCTCTCTCTCTCTCCTCTCCTCTCTCTCTCTCTCTCTCTCTCTCTCTCTCTCTCTCTCTCTCTCTCTCTCTCTCTCTCTCTCTCTCTCTCTCTCTCTCTGTGTGTGTGTGTGTGCCTGTCTGCATGACTGTCTCTATCTGTATGTCTATCTGTCTGTCTGTCTCTCTCTCTCTCCTCTCTCTGTCTCTCCTCTCTCTTTCGTTGTCTCTCTCTCCCTCCCTCCCTGCCTCCTCTCTCTATTCCCCCCCCCCCCCCCATCTTATTCCCATACGAACCAAATAAAAGTTAGACGTGTGTTAAAGTGTCCTATATGTCCTCCTCGTGCAGGTTGACATGAAGACACAAGGGGACAGTGTGTACGACATCGTGGACAAGCGCGACCACGGCACGGTTCAGGCGCAGCTCATGCAGGGCGGGGCGGAAGTTGACGTGACGCGGGATGTCGCCTTCTTCTGCCGAATGAACATGTCCAGGAGCCTGAAACGACAGGCGGGATTCGGGGACGTCAAGGTAAGCATCGAGATAGGACTGTAGGGAAATATTACTGTTTTAGTGACATCAGCGGCGATATTGGATCTTCGACAATTCCTAGTCTCTGCTCACATGTGGAAATATTATGGAACAGCAAGAAATAAGTATTAAATGTCTATAAAATATGTTTCTAAATATTTTATCATTGTTGTCATTTTTAAAACATGCAAAGTAATAATATGAATGTTCTTGCCAGCATATCTTCCGTGGGTTTTAATTGTTCCTTGGACTGCGATTTGTGTAGGGACTAGAAAACAGGAACTAGTAAGACAACCATGTGTAATGAAGGGTTGTCTTTATATAAATATCCATTGGGCTATTTCTCGTTCCAGCCAGTGATCCACAACTGGTGTAACAAAGGCCGTGGTATGTACTATGTTGTGTGGGATGGTGCATATAAAAGATCCCTTGCTGCTAATCAAAAAGAGTAGCCCATGAATTGGCGACAGTGGGTTTCCTCTCTCAATATCCGTGTCCGACGCCATATAAAATCAATTAAAAAATATATTTTTTTAAATCTCTGCCTTATTGAAGAAAAAGACCGTATACATAAAATGGTATACACCGACGTCGACACACCCTGTTTAATAAATCAGTGTCGATTCGTTTCTTTATGTATAAACCAAACTTCCTGGTTTCCATCTGTAATGCAAACTGCGTATAGGCCTACACTCAACTACTTGACCCAGCCGCGACTGATTTAGGTCGTATTTAAGCTAACACAGGTACTCTCGCTACTAAAATAAATATTCCAGTGTTAAACTCTGCATCCGGTGTTGGCTTGTTGCGAGTGGATTCCCCACAGGAGTGTTCTCCCAAAGCACGTGGGCTGAGCATCATCTCGACAACCATTGCTTCATTAATATTAATATCTGAGAGCAATACGCGACTCTAAACTGTGCCAAGTCTGGACTCGATATATTTATAGTATCTCGATGTAAAAGATTCCGAATAAGTAGCGACAAAGATTGATGTCGTTCTGGGTTATTTATGATGAAGTCTTCCGCCATTGTTCCGTGCTCTTCACGTGGGATGTTTGTCTTTGGTGCTAGTGTTTGTCACACACGTCTTGTCACCAGCCTTTATTGACTGACAAATTTATGACTTTGTCTTAAGTTATGTTAACTACTGGTATCTGCTTAGCTGAAGTTTCCCAAAAATATAACTGTAGTGGTCAGATAGACATCCGTTTATAAAGAGGCTATGACTAGGTTAAACATTTGTAGACATTAGGTTAAAGGGACATTCCTGAGTTTGCTGCAATTTTTAGGATGTTGTCGACTAACAGAGACTGTTTAACGATTGTAATTACATATCAAATATAATTTTCTGCATAAAATGTTAGTGGCTCTATATTTAACGTGTTTCTGATCGTTCTAATATTCGTACTAGGTTAAATTTCATTTTATTTCCTAAAATAATTTTTTTTCGTACGTATGAAATTATTTGAAGACAAAATCCAGTTTGGACTTCTTACAAATATTAAGATGACAAGAAACATTGAATATACAGACACTGATATGCTAAAACAAAAAATATATTCAATATGTAAGTTTAATCGTAGAAATATTGTATTAGTCGGAAACATCTTACAATGCAGCAAACTCGGGATGTCCCTTAAACGTTGTTGTCGAAAATCTTTGTTAAAATGTGTTACAAGCAGACAACTCTTTGGTGATGTTACATTACGTATGGTGCAGTTGCCAATTTTAATGTTAACATTTAACACACTGAATGTACTAGCTTTTTCACCAAAAATATATTCCTTGGAGTTGGGAGCTGGGAGCTGGGAGGGAGGAGGGAATTTATTTTATATTACCAAAATCATGTACCAAAGTGCTGGCTGAAGCAACCCACAATGAACTGTTTATTTAGTTGTGGAATATTGTTTTATTCATATTTGAAGTCCCACTACAGAGAAACGAAATCGGTCTCAATGCATAATCCATGTTCAGTAACATGACTGTGTCCGGTTACTCTGATGTTGCTTATAAATATACAAGGCACAAAATTCATTTTAAAAATCGTGCGTTTAAAAACAAGCATAGTTTACTAAATTATATCAGTGAATAAATGTGTCGTTTTGAAGTTATCTAACTGCCGTTGTATTTAGTATCTACTACGTCGATACGAAGTTGCATAATATACATCGGTTTAAGTTGATTCCTGTGATTTTTAACTACTCTGATATTGTTTTCAATTTAATGGCCTGATTCCGTGTAACACTCAAGTGTTCAGTTATAACTCGACAGTAAATAGGTTAGATTACGATCTCGTTGGGTTTTTGTTTGTACTGCGCTGCTCATCCCACTGGCGCCAATGGTCATGACCCTTTGTTGATCTATATCACCAATATTATGACGTCTGCCCTTGGCCTATTCTTCGGTGATCCTCCATTGTACATGTTACACCGCACGGCGAACTGTTTTGAATAATGCCAGGTAACGACGACAACACTTGTAGTCAGACGACACAAAATAGTATATGATTAAGCAGTTTCCAGAAGCCCTTCACGTTACGCTCTGTCGCCCGTTGTCATGGCAATATGAATGATGACTTGATATGTGACATATGGCCCTGTCACAGCGTGGTCGCATCTTCCTCGTGATGTATGACCGCCTGTGTGAACTGCAGTTAGGGACTATTCCACAAATGAGCACGTGGGTTATCAAAAATTAATGGGTTGTAGGTCTGTTGGAATTTGTACTTGATCATAATGCAAGTAAATGTAAAATCATTGTGATTTATTTTTGCAGTAGTGGGCAGTCAGAAGGAAAATACCTTCAAACTCCAAACGCTCACCCCTTGAATAATTTTAAATAAAAAAAAAAAAAAAAAAATATATGCTGTCCTTTAGTCCTTTTGCTATATAGCTTCTACTCTAGAAAGTCGCCATGCGTGGGAACGGAAATCGATTAATTTTATTTTGTCAGCTGCACGGTCATGCATATAATGTTGAACGTAACAGGATGCTGGAAAAGTAGTCTTAATTCTCATATGACTCACACATTGATTTCACTTATTTTCTGAACATTACCCATAGGTCGTTTTATATAAAAATTTGACAGTCCTTTTGGGAAGGTGAATCACTTACTGTAGCGTAAAATAATCTAGATGAAAAATACCTCACCAATAGGGGTGTATCATCCAAACCCTCTTACCATCGCTAAATTAAATTGATCTCACGGTCTTTAGTTTTGGTTTGTTTAATGAGACCACTAGAGCACAATTATTTATTTAATTATCGGCTATTGGTTGTCAAACATTTGGTAATATTTGACACAGTCTTAGAGGAAACTCCCTACATTTTTCAAGTAACAGCAAGGGACCTTTTAACCAGACAGAACATCATATACCGCTGCCTTTGATAAATCAGTCGTGGGTGCACTGGTTAGGTTGGACGGGGTGGGGAGGGGGGGGGGGGGGCAATCAGAGAATAAGTCCAATAAGGTGGTTCGATCTTACGACGCAAGCCCTTCCGGCTTAGCTCTCTACCGACTGATTTAGATCCCACCCCGCCAAGTATTTCGAATCAGTCGGTGATCTGAAGTACAACCACCAGTTGTTGTTTTCTTTTTAAACATGGAAACGATGCACGTATAACAAGATTGCAGCAGTTCTTACTGGAATCGATTTTCTGCCTCTTCATTAGCACTGACAAGACAGCAGCAAGAACATATTATTAGTACAGTCACCAGCTGCAAATTAGTCATTTGACTTTTAGTAATAACATGACACAGCGACAACGTATCATTAATACAAACAGCAGCTGCAAACTAGTCATCAGTAATTGGAATTTGTTCACAATTATACAAAATACGTGTATGCAAGACGGGTATACACACACCCACATGCACAGATCCTATGGCTCTGTAGTTCTGTCTATGTCTGTCTTTCTCTGGCGCTGACCGGCCTCGGTGGTGCCGTGGTTAAGCCATCGGACATAAGGCTGGTAGGTACTGGTTTCGCAGCCCAGTACCGGCTCCCACCCAGAGCGAGTTTTAACAACTCGGTGAGTATGGGTAAGACCAGTACTCCTTTTTCTCTCTCTCTCACTAACAATTAACGACTAATTCACTGTTCTGGACAGAAAGCCAAGATAGTTGAGGTGTGTGCCCCAGACAGCATGCTTGAACTTCAGTTGGATATAAGCACGAAAATAAGTTGAAATGAATGAATGAATCTCTGGCTGTCTTCCTATGTCTGTGTGTGTGTGTGTGTGTGTGTCTCTCTCTCTCTCTCTCTCTCTCTGTCTCCGTCTCTCTCTCTCTCTCTCTCTCTCTCTCTCTCTCTCTCTCTCTCTCTCTCTCACTTTGTGCATTTACCGTCTTTAGACTGCGATGTATACAACCTGAACAAATTACAATACCCCCCAAAAACCCTGAAATATATAAAACAAATAGTATCTATATAATATTCCGTTCTACATCACGCTATCTTGGCCCCATTAATTTCATTATAAAGTCTAGGTGAACAGCTTGGGTGTTATTGTCGTACATTTCAGTCTCCTTGCCAACAGGTCGACTTTACAACAACGTCACTGGCTGACTCTTTCCGTTATATTACCAAGGTTGAGGCGACCGACGCTTGACTATGCGCATATGCAAGCAAGCCATCTCACTAAAATATAATAGCTCTCGAGAAGCAAGTCTATAAACTTGTTGGACTGTTGGGCAATCCATTTTACCAGATGTGACTTAATCCTCATTGTGGCTATATATGTAGTTATGTTGCCGCGTGAGGGTGCTCTTATCCTTATGGAAAATGTCACCATGATTAAGGAGGAATGTGTCCACAGTAGACTGACTACTGGCGAAATTAGAATGACAAGAGTTTGCAAATAGCTCGCGACTTCTTTTTAATTAATGTCACCGGAAGTCGGTGATTTATCAGCGCTGAAAATATGGTGGAGATGCAGTTGCCACTGTCATGTTGCTTTCTGTGCGGTGTTTTCCTCCAGGCATAAACATGCACTTGACTTAACCAGAGGATGTGTCTCTTGACTCTAACTATCATTCAATGTCTAGTCACCATTAGCGTTTTTAATAAATTTTACTTCTTTCTCTATCAACACTCACTGTTTTTGAACTGTTATTGTTTTTCAAACAGAAAAAAATGACATAGGCTTCCGAAGCGGGGCTGGGGTGAGGGTGTGGTGCTCCCCAACTCAAAATAAAACATCCTCCCTGTCGGAAGTTGCATTAATGTATTGCTGAATTTGTTGGTTAACCTATGTTATATAAAAGTAATAATGAAGGAATAAACTATGTTTTAGTTGAACTTTTTTTTAAAAGAGACGAGTTTGTTAACAAGATTATACAAACTCTCATAAATTATCTCAGTACTCTATAATTATAAAATCCTTTACAACGAACGAAAACGTGTGACAATGTCCTTCTGCAAATACTATAAATGCAATCAGAAAATTTAATGAAGAGAAAAGTTATTACAGGGACAAGTATAAACATTCTGTAATAATGTCTATAATCTATCTAACGGTTTCATCATATGCTGTAGCAATTATAACACACATAGCCGTCATATTCACCCAGATGCAACTATTTGTCTTTACAGGTGATGTACGTAAAAGGTCATTTCGCGGTTGCACCTGAACAGGACTCGTCCACTGACACTCAGTATGTGTTCATGGCGATCTGCTGCCCGCTGATTACCCCTGATCTGAAGGAGAACCTAATCCACAACAACACCATGGTGTACAAGACCATCCACAAGCTCGACATGACCTTCCTCGAGGTCACCCATGCGTAAGTAGTCATATGCCGCATGTACGAGGGCAGTTTGCCGTCTGCTCGATGAAATGGCATGTTGTTTTTCTCCACTGTTACACACAGCAGAAGACAGAGAGTGAAGAAGAGAAATGAAAGTTAAACATTTTGACCTTCTGACCTCTTTCACCTCGGGCTGATGCTTCACAGCCGAGCTAAATCTTGTTCCTGTGACAGAACAGAATTGTAAAATAGCTGATTGTTTAATATACTGTCATATCTCGACTGGAGAACACCCTGGTTTAGTCTAGACAATTGTCTTGTAACCCGCGTAGTCGGGTGAATCCGGTATGAACACATTGCGCGTTTTAGTTAGTTAATATAGTAAATAATTAATGACATTATGCCTTGAGTAGACGGCCCAAACTCTGGGGTATTCAAAACAGCAGTTAATCAAATCAGCTTAACTTCATAAATTACGTTTTTGTTTTTATTACACACATTTTTATTTTATACCCATCTTTTCTTGCTTGTGTAATTTTGCTTTAAGACTCTTTATTAACTTATATTTCTGTTTTTCTTCTACAGAGCTGAACATCACCTGGGTCGCAGTAATGATGAACTATTTCGGCAATCATGGTATAGCATGCTTCACCCATTGGACATTAACGAGGCTCGTGAAAAACACATGCTCTGTAAGTACATCTCATATAACTAAATATAGTTTGGTGTTGTTCAATACACACATAAATTCAATAGCTAGTTTATTGTGAACTGTAAGGTATTCCAAACGTTTTTGTTTATCATTTTAAGAAAGTCTATTTAACATGCAAGTCAAAAGTCTTTAATCAGTGAAACATTCATTCTAGTTAAATAACAGAAGAAAACATATAATCATTCTAGTGTTGTCACATTTACTAATCAGTTAATATTTATGCTAAATATATCATACAATTAATATTTATGTTAATTCGTACATATTTATGTTAAGATATTAATAGATTTGTAGTTTTTTAACAGAAAAATTATAAAATCTGTTTAGCAATTATATTATTAATAATTCTTTATTATTTTTTTTATCTTACTTCAGTAATTAGATCGAACCACGAAATGGGGTGCATGGTCATAGTTCGTATGCTCCGAAACGACAACTCTGTGTTCTGGGTGAATCTCGTGATGCATGTCAAACAGGCTTTGGTTGCAAACACTGACGAACCCGTGATCGTCTGCATCAATCAAGTCATCAGGTTAGCAAACAAACATGAACACACAACAGCTCTGGCATTCAACTGTCCTGAAGCAACATAATACATTAACAATATATTATTATCTGGTTTTTGACTGAATAAGAGTTGAGCTCCAACAATAATAAAAGATGGCAAGCTTTAAATTTGCTGCATCATTTCACATGGCATTATACGGTCTGTTGCTTAAAGCTCGTAGAAACTCTATAAATGATCCTATAAAAGAAACACAGAAACGAAACGTTTCTGTAAATTAGTATATCTTTTATTTTTATGTCAATAAGTTAGTCTTATATGAAAAGAATTTAAAAATTCTAAAGAATTCTAAATTCTTTGAAACCATATATTAATAATTATTGTTCCACTAAAACATTGCAATGCTATCTCCAAATATTTATTTCCCTGTGTGATTACTATTTCAGTGAACAAGAAGCGTATCAGCTAAAACTTCAAAGCCAGATGTTTAACTTCTACCCTACACGAGGAGCAGAACTGTGGACGCAACCATTAGCCTGCCCGAACATGTCACAGGATTTGGGAACACGATGGCTGCAGCCATCTAATGGCTTTCAGCTGCCGGCTCGACTTCGAAATTCACAAAATAATCCTCAAGGGATCCAAGTCAGAGGACAGAGCGACAACCTTCTGTCTTTTTCTGAACCAGTGCTTAGACGAGGTGAACACATTTCAAGTGGGTCGTCGTGTCAGACGAAGGAAAAGCTGAAGAGGAAAATCCAAGGCCCATGCAGCCCAGCAAAGATGCCCAGACTGTCTCTCAGTGATCATGGTGGCAATTTCGGTTTCGCTTCTTCCAGCAATGACAGCATGATCACCAACTTGGACAGTTTCAGCAGCAACTCTTTCCCAACACAATCGGCAGGGTCTGTTAACTGGTCAGAAACACAAGTCCTCACCCAGGGCTACTACGGCATGCCCACGACCTCTCTTCAGAAAGGTATGATGATCGACCACTCACTGAGTCCTTCGAGTTTCATGCACCACTCCCAGCAGGAGCAGGTTGTTCCAGACATGAGTGCTCTGCCAGAGTCTTACCTGACACCTGACCCATCACCAGTGTCTTCGCCAGATCCCCACTACAAGACACGGACAACCGACTGCATTAAAACGATCAAATCGGGATGTCCGGCCGATTCCATCCTCGAAGAACTGACCAAGCTTGCTAACACGCAACAGCTGTGTCAAGTGAAGACGGAAACTGAACCATATTTGCCACCTTTCAAACCACAAAAGAAAATCCTCCCGGAAATAACTGCCACAGATATTGAGCATTTCTTCGACTTGCTGGTTGAAGGTGAACCAGACAACAGAGATGTCTGCATGGTCGATGATCAGAGTAAACCGATGGTCGTATGCAAATCGGAACCGATCACCATTCCTCCAAACTCATGCAGAAACAAACAGAATCTGCCTGTCATCGACACTTTTGAACTGGAAGAGTTTTTCTGCAGCTTCAACGAAGATGGTCTTGAAACAACACTCCTGTCACAACCGACCACGTGTCCTCCAATTCAGAACAGCCTAGATCAGCCGGCTCTGATCAAAGGTGGTTCTGGATTGCACGGCGGAGCACCACGGTTGACGCAGGACTACCTTGGACAAGACTACTCCCCTCAGTCGATGACTTCTTCCGATTACTCAGACGAAAACGATGACTTCCTGGAAGACATCACGATGGATCCAATCCAACTGATGACGGCTACGACTGATGATTTCTTCACACCCAGCACGACTCCCAGCAGCAACGTTGTCGCCCAGGAGGTGGATGAGTTGTACCAGCTCCAGAAGCTGCTCTCGTCACTGACGCCTGTCACAGGTACTTGGACAATACTGTTAATGTCTGATGACATTACTTATTACAGCTATGATGTATTACTTAATACAGATACTATTGCTTAATGTATATGATGGTACATGTGAGTGATTTTTGTTTTCAAGAATTAAATCAACAGCAGTAATAATACAGTTCGAATATGTTGTGACAATTTATAAGTCATCGCTTTTTATTTATAAATATTTCATGAAAAATATTTTTTGAAAAGATAATATATTTTAATTATCTTTATACCTTACATTAATTTTATATACTTATATATAAGAACATTAGATTAACCCAACACATAAATGTTCCCCATTAAACTGTATTGAAACAAGACCTCAAGACAATGTTTGATAAAATGTTTTGAACGGACATATCATTTTTTAATGCATTTCATTAGTATACTTAACATTTATTAAGCAGTGTTAATCACTTAATATTTTGATGACCTGATGCAGTGGCAATTATAAAATACTTATGTTTTACTCTGTTGTTCTTTCAGGTGTCCCGTCTATTACAGAAGAAACCCAGTAGGACCAGTGTGTAAGCGTCTCTTACAAATTTTCTTATGTATGGCATATTGCCATGTGTCTACCCATTAAGGGACAGTAAAGGTCTCGGGTAGCTGCCGCTGGTCGGCCATATTGGACACATCCCGCAGGACGGGCAAAGAATCGTCTGCTGCAGGTCAGCCATATTTATTACAAAGACTGTTGATGCCGTGTGAGTCATCATGGAATGGCATTACAACAATACCGACGTGCGCTTCTTACAGTGTTGAAAACAAACTCTCTATCTTTTGGAGACTGTTAACTGTGTGGATCACAGGGACAATTTGCTGTATAGACAGACTTTATATTATATAATGTTGTTTTTCTACTGTTCTGTGCCTTGCTTTTCCAGCATGACGCTGGTGGACAGCTGGTCAGTTATCTATCGATTGGTGTGTTTTTTATACGAGTCTTGTTTTTTGTTTTTTTAATTTACGTTGAGCGTAAATAGCGTGCAGCGGAAGCCGTTTGCACTGTTGTATAATATTTTGTTACGTATTTCTAATCATCATTTTTCATTAATTTGCTACACAGTCTCAAAATATCACAGTGTTACCATTTCGTTCACCTCATATGCTTAGACAAACACAAAACGTCTTTTGATCCGTCGCTGGACGACAAATCTACTTTGCTTATGTTTGTCTTTGAAATGACATGTTTTGATTTTGGTGACGTGTTTTAATAACATTTAATGCATGCAAATTATACTGGCTTATAAACTTGCTGCGTTCATGTGGCATATTCATTAATAATAATTTAAGTAGGGTTTTTGCGGAAAGCAAAAGTAATATTGTATTAGTGTATTCTTAAGATTTTTAAAAAGGGTGTTAACTGTTTGGCACAGTTTAGTGGTTTTGCTGAAAACAAACTCATCGTATGAAACCTACGGTGAATTCCATTCAGCTATCAGGAATATAATCTACAATCTACACTAGCTTTAATAATGAATGCAAGCTTGTGGTCGACATCTGTTTTAGAACTTCCAGTAAGGAAACTGACGAAATGTAAATACGGCTGGCTCGTGTTATTTCGGAAGGTGCCTCCGAGCTTGGAAGACAATAAACCCAGATATTGGCCGTGTGCTTGCAATCCTGAAATAATGATCTTTTTGTAGATTGTACAATAATGTTGTTCATCTCAAGAATACACTTTTACTTTGATGTAAAAATATCCTCACATCATATATCTGTTTTCATCTTAGCTAGTTTCACTTATTACCTTTTTTTTTTGTTCAGTCAGTTTATAAACAGGTTTTAAAGCTGGTCTTTGAATCTCGTGCGTTTACTACTGAATTGTTTTCTTGTTGGGGCGGTTTTCTCTCAGTTTAGAGAGCTTACTGCTCCCAATACTCAGGATTCATTTGTTTGTTTGCACATACATTTAAGTGCTTCGTTGATCCAAAGTGCTATTTATATATGCCTCGATTAACTTATCTCTGGTATCATTTGATCATTTAACATACAGTAGACCTGTAAAATGATGTTTTGTTTGCACCCATTTGATATTAAATGTATTATACTAGTTAAAAGAAAACTACATTTCCTCTGGAGGATTTAATGCATTTCATATTAATTGTAGTGTGATATTGGCCTTATTTTCGTCATTTTCTGCATGTGTCATCCCTCTATAAGGCAATTAATTTTAATTAATCATCGAGTATCATATTTGGATTGATGCCTTCAACCACGAAGCTGGCTTTGTGTTGTTATCATTGATTGTTCAATCTTTGAGCTTCAATAAATAATTTTAATATACATATATATATATATATATTTGTCATGTATTTCTTTATACTTTATTATTTCACTTGATCCTGTCGCTTAAAACAGGAGATCGGTATGTGCGTAGTTCAGTGATAGCGTACTCGTTAGAGGTGCGGTGGTTCGTAGGATCGAACGCTCTCGATGGGCTCTAGTATATCGAAGACCGTGGTATATAATGTCCTCGAAATATGAAAGTGCATACTAAACACCCATTATTGATTTTAATTAGAAGTGGTTTATAAGACGACGTCGGGTCCATCCCTCCTCCCCCCCCCCCCCCCCCCCCCCCCCTCCCCCTCCCTCTCTCTCTCTCTCTCTCTCTCTCTCTCTCTCTTTCTCTGTCAGTGGGCTATTTCTCATTCAAGCCAGTCCACCTCAACTGGGTCAATATCAAAATTGGTAACATTTTGTGTCCCGGCTCTAAATTATATTATTTCCCAATTTTCACAGAATATTACTTTGACATCAATACACAAAGCCATACATATTTGTAATATATTTCGGACATTAATTTTAAAAAATCTATATTTTATTTAAGAAATTATGCCGAAATCTCATGTCCCTTGCAAGGGGTGAAGTAACAGTATGGACTATTAACAGTTAGGACAATTTTACAATATTTTAGCAATTATGTACACAAGGTCAAGGTCAAATGTAGAATGCCTGGTTGGTACATGGTGTGCACTTAGACAACATAATTTCCTTAAATATTTTAAAATGTAATTTCCAATTTTGGCATTGCAAAGACAGTAACAGTATGGATGCTCAAAATTTGTATGCAAAGAAATATACTTACTTGTTCAAAAATTTGTGTCTTCTGGTACAAGTTACTGCATTAAGGCCACATTCAAATGATAAGACAGAAAGTGGAAGATCCTTTGTAGAAAGTACAACAAGACCAAGTTCATGGAGCTCCAATTATGAACATTTTATAATGGAGGTAACAGTATGGACATATATATATATATAAGGGACACATCAAAAATAAAGTATAATAGCACAGTATTGTTACTTAATACATTTATGCAGAAAAAGTTAAAGAATAATATATTTTTTGACACAATATTAAACTTTATATAACTTCACCCCTTGCAAGGAACATGAGACTTCGGCATAATTTCTGAAATAAAATACTGATTTTTTAAAAACTAATGTCCGAAATATATTACAAATATGTATGGTTTTGTGTATAGATGTCAAAGTAATATTCTGTGAGAAAAATTGGGAAATATATACATTTTATAATATAATTTAGAGCTGGGACACAAAATGTTACCAATTTTGATATTGACCCATATGTACATTAAAGGCCGTGGAATGTGCTTTCCAGTCTGTGGGATGGTGCATATAAAAGATCCCTTGCTACTAATTGAAAAATGTAGCGATTTTTCTCTCCAAGACTATATATGTCAAATTATCAAAAGGGTCATTAAAAACTCAATGTCCTCTAGTGGTGTCGTTAAACAAAACAAACTTTTAACTTCAAACGCTCTTACTGACTCAGTGACTCCCTCTCCCACTCTCTCTCTCTCTCTCTCTCTCTCTCTCTCTCTCTCTCTCTCTCTCTCTCTCTCTCTCTCTCTCTCTCTCTCTCTCTCTCTCTTCCCTCCCCCCCTCTCTCTCTCTCTCTCTCTCTCTCTCTCTCTCTCTCTCTCTCTCTCTCTCTCTCCTCCTCTCTCTCTCTCTCTCTCTCTCTCTCTCTCTCTCTCTCCACATGACTAACAAAACAAGCTGGAGGTAAAACAATGTCATCAGTCAGGCCTGGGCCCCGTGCCACGAAGCGATCTTAGCCCTAAGATTACCTTAAATGCATAGCTACCCTATGCACTTAAGTTGATCTTAGGGCTAAGATCGCTTCGTGGAACGAGGTCCAGGTCAGATTATAGGTTTTAACGTGCACATTCAGAACAAGCTGTTTTAGCACACGCCTCTGACATAGACGCAGGTGTCGACTTTTACTGGCTCCTCTGTCTTAGACAGGAAAAGATTTGGGTGGGGGTGGGAGAGGGGGTCGCCCGCGCTAGCATATCCAAGGGAGCACAAGCAGCCCGACCAGGGTCGGTAGCGGGTGAGGGTTGGTTTCGGTGCTATTGAATTTGCAAATGTTCTGTAGGATTAAAGCCAAATAGAAATGTCACCAGTGGTGTTACCAGGATTTTATATTGAGGGGGAGGTGTAGCAGCCCAAAATATCCCATTGGGTTACCCCCACTCTATCTATTAGCCGTTTTATGGTGTGACACACCAGCACCTATTTTGGTGTCAAAGATGCCCAGGACAATGTGTATGAACTTTAATTGGATATGGACATGTAAATAAATTGAATCCTACATGGTGTATACCACCAAATCAAATCCCATAGACGACAAAAGTACCTACAGCAAATCAATCGACATATACACTACGGATATAAATATTACCACCCCTCGCCCTTAGAGTGAATCAGAAAAAAGTGGGGGTCAAGCAGCTCATTTCAGAGATACGTCTATGACTACCCTAGTTCCGCACAAAAGTTGAGTACTTTCTTTTAGAGGTACCCTATACATATTTCAAGCACAAGGCTACTTGACACAGTGGTTCTAGATGAAATAACATTGCATACATGTTTTGTCCAGATGAAACTAATGTTTCTTTTTACAACCAACACACTCAACATTTATTACCAATCACAGGACGTGTGGTATTAACTGCTTTATCAAAGGTTGGGCTGCACCTCCGCCTTTGACCCAGCCGAACGTTATTTGGTTTAGTACTACCAACAAGTAAACCCCAGCTGCCTCGTGTGATATTCGTTTTCTTTGGCACTTTATTATCACCACTGTCATTTTATCATATAGTTTAGTTTATATTGTCAATAAGCGCCACTGTGAATGTGACGCTTTTACAATAGCTGACACTATTTGGGGGCTTTTTATTAGTGTTCGGTCTGAAGTTTTAGGTCTGATGAGGAAAATGACTAGATGAGATGAATAACGTGGTTTCTTTTAATCATAAGATCGTTCTGCATGCTGCTTGCCTCGTGCATTTGGTCGGGGAGATACAGCATGCTCCAGTCTCAGAATAGAAAAACGTAGTTTTGATGGGTGTGTACTACCAAGTTGACATAAACGCCACGGATATAAATACTACCACTCCTCACAGGGTTTTTTTTTTTTTTTTTTTTTTTTGGGGGGGGGGGGCAACTGAGTAGTTAATAGTTTAAAAATCCTTAAATAGTTAAGAAGAGAATTTTCTTTAAGTTTCTATAATGC